>NC_084596.1:4812802-5112802 GCF_033807715.1 Cololabis saira | reverse complement strand
ACAGATTTTATGATCCATCGTCCACTGGATTACATTTCTACCAAATCTATATTTCTGTAGATACCAAATATAATCATCTGTTTTCCTCCATCAGAAGCTGTTTCAGCATCTAGAGTGCAGACTGCAGCTCAGGGAGGGGGTTTTGTGTATTACTGATCAATATTAAAGTGTTTATGATGTCACCACATGAGTGTTGGTTTGTCTTTAAGCCGCTTAGATAAATGTCATTCTGGTTGCTGCCATCTTGTCCGTACAAATCAACCATCAGCATCGATGCCAACTACTGTCCATAGATGCAAAAGGGGAACAAGTCCTGGGGCCTTATGTACTAAGAGTGCGGCGCACAAAAAACGTGCGTACGCCACTTTCAACGCTCACGGTCGGATGTACAAAGAATGACGTGAACGTAGAAAGCTGCGGTCCTTCACTCACACATTAAGGCTGTTGTACGCACTTTTCTGAGGTTTTGTCCGTTGGCGACACTCACTGGTGATGCAGTGAAGTGCAGAATATGAGGAAACTTAACGTCAACAATACGTTCACGACCACGTGAAGGACACGACAGTCCCCACATCACCAGATAAGTTACACAAGAGTGGAGCTGCAACAATCTCACAATCAACCACATGATCTGAACAAATAACTAAAGGAGCTCAACGATGGAACCTGCAAATCCTGATGGAGCTTTGGCTCCGTTAGAGGAACCTGCTGATGCAGGATCAGGAGCGAGTCTCCAGGGACCAGACTGATCTGATGGTCCAGGACTAAAACTGAACCATCAGCTGGTTTAGTCCTGGACCTGCTGGTCCAGGACTAAGACTGGACCATCAGCTGTTTTAGTCTGGACCTGCTGGTCCAGGACTAAGACTGGACCATCAGCTGGTTCAGGTACCAAGAGGATCTTCTGGATCTCTGCCTGAACTGGACCAGCTGCTCCGGTTCAGACCAACATGATGCTTCAGCTGGAGCTGCTGCAGGTCGGACATCTGTCTGTCACCATGACGACCGTATGGGAGGACTACTGATAAAAGCCAGATCCTAAACATCCCATAACTGTGTCTGGACAGAAATACATTAAAATTAATTTTGAAGCAAAAACCGGTGTTGTGCCAAAAAGTGATTGCCTGCCAGAATCTGATTTCTTCTGATTTGTGGCCGCGGGAGCGCGCACAGCAGCCCGTTGAGCGAGAGCGCTAAACCGTCAGATTTCAGATTATGAAGCTCAAGAATGAGATCAAGTCATATTTAGGCAGAAACAACTTTTCATTAACTGTATTTGGCCTTCAATCACTCTTTGGCACGACACCTGTCTCTCCTCCTGCGGATGCAACACTCCGAGTTACAGCAACTTTGCTCTTTATTTCTCACGTTTGCACCTCGATAATCCCGTCGGCACAAATTGTCTTTATTTCTGCAGCAGAGGAATCAGATCGTGATGCTTCATGTTTTAAATATAAATGTATTTTGTTCACATTGTTATACTTATGAGGGTGGTGATCGCGGACATCCATAATGTGTAAGACTAAATACACGGGTACATTGGTCTTAATCCGTTAGTATATAATATGCATGACAATAAAGCAGAACGAGCCGTTTTTCATCCACCAAAAATTCTGGTGTCGGTTCTTAAAATACAAACAAGAAAAGCAGAGTGTAATGATGCACTAACGCTGCCCATAAACATTCACAAACCCGTACGATCATAATAAAACCACAACTCTTCACGGAACGCAACGCAACGCAAAGCAAAGAACACCATAATGTAGGTGTCAAAGTGAATCCCAGAAGGGCCGGTGTCCTGCATGTTTTAGATGTTTCACTGCTTTAACACACCTGATTCTAATTAATCATCGTCACCAACTTGTCATCAAAGTCTGGATAGTTCTGTTGATGACACAGTCACTTGTATCATGGTGCAATGAAGCAGGGAAACATCTAAAACCTGCAGGGACACCAGCCCTCGAGGACTGGAGTCCGACACCCCTAAATGCCCCAAAATGAATTATTTATTCCAGCTCAGAGCATTTTCTTGTTAGGATGAGCGGTTTTTAATGGATAATTATCTTCATATCATATTCAAACATATATTTGAGGGAGGAGACGGGGCGGAGTGTTGTGCTCCTGCATGTGCGCTCAAATCCACGCTGATTGGGATGTTCAGAGAAACCTGCGTGGATTTGGGCGTACGCACAGCTTTGTACATATGAATTTTTGCGTTCTTGTTAATTCCACGCACGGATTCACGTTGAAATCCATGCACTCTTAGTACATGAGGCCCCAGATCTAACTATCTGAAGGCTCTATAACCACAGAGGGACTTGAACCCTCAATCTTCTGATCCGAAGTCAGACGCCTTGTCCATTAGGCCATGTGGTCCACGAGTTTCTCCTCTGAGGTGACCGAGAGGTTAGGGTGAAGTATGAATCTTCCACCGATAGACGGGGAGACTTCTTCTTTGGTATGATGATACCTACATACGGGACTCAGGACTGAGGGTGCGCACGTTACGCAACGGGCGCACGTTACGCAACGAGTCTGAGAGAGATGCACAGACGCAGAAGAAACTAATCGGCGAATTTTACCTCAAATTACTTTAAAAATTACTGCCACTAATCGGCGAAATGCCACCAAAATCGAGCAAACAAAATGAGATGGATGAGGAAATGGAAGAAATCAGGAGATCACTGTCGCTCATGAGTGAAGAGTTAAGTAACGTCTCCAAACAACAGACCAAACTTATTGAATTGATGAACGAGGTAAAAAATCTCAAATCAATCATCAAGGAAAAGGATATGAAAATCCATGATATGGAGAAAAGAATTGAAGATCTGGAACAATATACGCGTATGGATGATGTGGTTATTTCAGGCCTGGAAACAAAGCATCAAACATATGCCAGAGCGGCGGCAACCGCAAACAAAGGAGAGGACGCCCCGGACCAAGAGCTGCAAACATTGGAGCAACAAGTTACACAGTTCTTTGACAGCAGGGATATTTCCATTGCCAGGAATAACATCTCGGCATGTCACACACTGCCCAGAAAGGACAGCAGAACAAAGCCTGTCATCATAATTCGCTTTGCCAATAGGAAAAGCAAAATTGATCTATTAAAACAGGGTAAGAAGCTGACCGGCACAGGTGTTTATGTGAATGAGCACCTCACTAAAAAGAATGCGGAGATTGCAAGGGAGGCACGCATCCTAAGAAAACAGAATAAAATACAAGCAACATGGACGAGGAACTGCAAGATCCTGATACGGCTGAACGGACCTCCTGAAAGTGCAAAGGTGGTGACGGTGAGAGAATTAAAAGATCTGGAAAAGTACAAATAAACACCCTTGCGCAGAAGAGGAGCCACAAAAATGTGTGCGCATTTTTTTCTGTTTTTTGTTTTGTTTTGTTGACTCTTGTTCACTGTAAAGTAACAAGCAGAAGTGGATAAACATACGGACATTAACAAATTGGAGAGGGATTATTTCTTTCCATTTGATGGATTACATGATGATGACTTTGGAATTGAGGAGTCTGAAAAATCGGGATTAAGAAACGGTCTGGATGTCAATTGTGCTGCAATGAACAATGAGGAACTGAACCTGAAAACATTCACTTTTTCTGAGCACAAACTGTGTGATCCTGAGAGCAACATTGATCCAGAGAATAATTTTTACAACCGCATCTGCAGCAACTGTGAGTATTACACAGACGAACAATTCAAGAATAATGTCTCAATGAACGGTAACCTTTCATTAATACACTTCAACGCAAGAAGCCTGCACAGGAACTTTGTACAAATTAGGGACTACTTGGGACAATTTAACATGTTCAGTGTTATTGCTGTGTCTGAATCGTGGCTGTCACATGAGAAGGAAGCTGATGTAGAACTAGAGGATTATGAATTATTCACTACTAATAGAACAAACAGACAGGGTGGAGGGGTTGCGCTGAATGTGCATAACACTTTCAAAACGGAAAAAGTTGAATCCATGTCAATAAGTGTAGTTAAATATCATGGAAATGGTTACAGTTGAAATTAGTATTGATAAATATAAAAGTATAATCATCAGTTGTGTATATGGAACTCCGGGGTCTTGTGCAGATATATTTAACGATAATATAGGACATCTATTTGATAAGAAAGTGGAGAATAAGATATTTGTTTGTGGCAACTTTAATTTAGATTTGTTGAATGCAAATGAGTACAAAAAGACAAGAGATTTTCTGGATACAATGTATTGTTTAAGTTTATTTCCTACTATCCTCAAACCAACTAGAATATCAACACATAGTGCTACACTGATTGATAATATTTTTTTCAATGATATTGGGAGTAAAGTTACGAGTGGTATACTTGTGAATGATATAACGGACCATCTTCCGGTCTTTTTAATTGTACAGAATGGAACCCGGATGACAACTCAAACTACAAGTACTAAATGGATTCGTAAAAAATCTTTTGTAACCTCGCAGGCCCTAAAAAGGGATTTATCCAGACATAATTGGTATCAGGTGTATTCCCATCAAGATCCAAATAAGGCATATGATGAATTCATCAATATCTTTATGTTGTTATTTGACAAACATTGTCCTTTACAACGACAGAGAATTTATAAATATGATGAGAAGCCCTGGATCACCAAAGGGTTAGACAACGCCTGTAAAAAGAAAAATGCATTGTACAAGAACTTTTTAAAACATAGAACTAAGGATGCAGAAAACAGATATAAAAAATACAAAAACAAATTAACCACAATCATGCGAGCTAGTAAGAAGAATTATTATAATAAACTGTTAGAATTACATAAAAGCAACACGCAAAGGACATGGAAAGTATTAAGTAATATCATAAATAAAAGCAAAAACAAGTATGACTATCCAAATTATTTTGTTGATAACAATAAGCAAAATGTAAATACACTCAAGGATATTGTTAATGAATTTAATGATTATTTTATAAATGTTGGGCACAATTTGGCGATGCAAATTTCTGACCCAAAAATGAAAGATGATGTCAGTGAAAAGAATATTGATATTAATCCAAATACTATATTTTTGACTAAAGTGGACGAGAATGAATTGATTGAAGTAGTAAATAAATTAAAAAATAAAAAGTCAACAGATCATAATGACATCGATATGAACTTAATAAAACATTTAATTCCATCCATAGCAAAACCATTAACGTATATTTGTAACCAGTCACTTCAAAAAGGCATATTTCCCAAAAAAATGAAAATTGCAAAGGTCATTCCTATCTTTAAAAATGGTAATAGGCACAACTTTTCTAACTATCGACCAATTTCTCTACTTACTCAATTTTCTAAAATACTTGAGACATTATTTGCACACAGACTGGAGGATTTCATAGAAAAACATCACCTTCTGAGTGGCCAGCCATATGGTTTTAGAACAAATCGCTCTACCACAATGGCAGTTATGGAACTGATTGACAATATTTCGACAAATACTGATAATAATGAATATACAGTCGGGGTTTTCATCGACTTAAAGAAGGCTTTTGACACCCTTGATCACACGATATTATTAAATAAGCTTGAAAGATATGGGTTTAGGGGGGTCGCAAAGGCATGGATTAAAAATTATTTAGAAGACCGTTATCAATATGTCCAGATCAATAATGAAAAGTCTGAACAAAGGATGTGACATGTGGGGTACCACAAGGCTCAGTGTTAGGCCCAAAGCTCTTCTCACTGTACATTAATGATATTTGCAATGTATCCTGTATACTAAATTGTATTTTATTTGCTGATGATACAAACCTTTTTTGTTCAGGTAAACACTTAGAAAAGCTCCTAAATACAGTAGAAACTGAACTTAAGAAAATAAAAAGGTGGTTTGATGTGAATAAGTTATCATTAAATATAAGTAAAACTAAATGTATTATTTTTGGAAATAGACCTATTAACCAAAGTGTACAAATCACTATTGATAATGTGGAAGTGGAAAGAGTTTTTGTTAATACATTTCTTGGAGTGGTTATTGACCATAAGCTGTGCTGGAAGCCTCACGTTAACTTCTTAAAAAACAAAATATCAAAAACCATTGCAATTCTATATAAATGTTAAAATATTCTAACATTAAACGCATTAAAACTCCTGTATCAATCTTTAATAAAACCATATATAACATACTGTATAGAAGTATGGGGATACACATTCAAGACAATCACGAAACCAATATTCTTACTTCAAAAAAAGCAATGCGACTCATAAACAAAGTTGAATACAAGCACCCAACCAACCAATTATTTATAGATTCAAATTATCTTAAATTCAATGAACTGGTGGACTTCAAAACTGCACAGCTCATGTTCAAAATCAACAATAACATGCTGCCAGACTGTATCCAAAATATGTTCAATTTAAGACAAAGCCATTCCAACCTCAGAGGGGAAAGTATATACAGAAAATCAACAATCAGAACCAACACTAAACTGAGATGCTACAGTGGCAGCGGTGGATGTATGGAATAAATTAGATATAGATTTGAAATTATGTAGATTATTTAAAAAAACATTGAAAAGAAGGATGATTTCCTGTATTTATTTATTTAATTGGTGATTTGCTTTGATTTTTTAAGGATGAAGGTAACATGTAGACTGCACCTTTATTTCAAAAATCTTTTATTTTTTGAGGAATGTTTGTTATCCCCACAGAGGCAATTTGTTTTACGGGCAGTCTTTCTCTTACTTTTTGCTTTTATTTTATTAATTTAATTAATCTTTTTGAGGGTAGGCAAATAATAAGCTTTGCTTCAGCCTACCCCTTTTTCGGTCTAGATGTTATTTGTTTATTTGTATACTGGAAACTTTTTTGTTATGTTATCTTTGAACAATTGAACGTTTTCTTGTTGTCAGTTTTACTCTTGTTTTTTTATTTATTTTTTTTGTGTCATGACCGAAAATAAACTAAACTAAACTACATGATTGAGTCAAGTAAACAATGGTCATTCAGAAAATAGACTAGCAGTTCCTGTCTGCCTGCCAAAGAAGCTTCTAGATGCTGCAGCTGGATCAGAGGGAACTCTGATTGAGGTAGGATTATATACACACAGAAAATGTCATTGAAGAAGTAAAAAGAGCAGTTATTTAGGACAGCATCTAGAGCACCTCTGGGAGAATTGCTTTTTAAGCCCGCCGTCGCCTCGTCCCGGACACAGACTGACAGCACGGCCCTGAAAGCCACTCACCAACCCGGCTCACCGCCCCGCTGCTCAGCAACTCACCTTTGACTCACCGTCCAGACCCGGAGCCACCCAAAGACCCGGCTCACCGTGCAAACCCGGGGACCCGCTGTTAAGCTCCCCCCCGACCGGCCACCGGAGTGAAAGAGCCAGCCCGTGGAGCTGGAGGACCAGGGCCCTGGTACCCTAAACACCCAGGCGCTCTCGGTACCATGGACAGCACTCATGGACAGCACTCTGTCAGGTGCAACCACCACAATGTCAGACCACAATAACAGCAGAAGTTGGTTCCATGGTGTAATGGTTAACATCAGCATGAGTCTTTGAGAGCAGCCAGGAGAAAACCTGCAGTATCCATCTTACTGTCAAGAATTGTAGCAGAGTTTTTTACAGGATTTTATTTTTATGCCCGCCGTTTTCAAAGCATGTCTGTTTCCGTAGTGTAGTGGTTATCACGTTTGCCTCACACGCGAAAGGTCCCCTGTTCGAAACTGGGAGGAAACATGTATGACTTTGCAATAATATTATTTGGATCTTGGAAAACGACTCCAGTCCTCTTCTTGGTGCACAGGACAGGAAGGCCGACCATCTCTTTCTGGCATTGGGTCTCATGCAGAAATTAATTTTGTTGCAGTTCCACAACTGACCAAAAGCCAGTCATTCTCCATTAACGTACACTAGCTCCACCACCAGACCCCAGCAGCAGAGGTTCCGAGAGGGGGTCCCCGGAGGTGCGGGGAACCCCGGACCAGCTGGACCAGAGCCTCGCGGCAAACCGAGCCGAGACTCGCGGGGCTTCACCTGCATTCCCGTCGCGCTGAGACCGCGGAGAGCCGAGAATCGCGGACCGATATAAAAGTTTAGAAGGAGATGGACACTGACTTTCCAATGACATTGGTACACAGTTATTCAGTTCCTGCAATCAGGAAGTTCTTTGGGCAAAAAGCTGTCCTCGTTAGTATAGTGGACAGTATCTCTGCCTGTCACGCAGAAGACCGGGGTTCGATTCCCCGACGGGGAGACGTCTTGTTTCGTATGATGATACCTACATGATTGAGTCAAGTAAACAAGTGTCATTAAGAAAATAGACTAGCAGTTGCTGTCTGCCTGCCAAAGAAGCTTCTAGATGCTGCAGCTGGATCAGAGGAAACTCTGATTGAGGTAGGATTATATACACACAGAAAATGTCATTGAAGAAGTAAAAAGAGCAGTTATTTAAGACAGCATCTAGAGCATCTCTGGGAGAATCGCTTTTTATGCCCGCCGTCGCCTCGTCCCGGACACAGACTGACAGCACGGCCCTGAAAGCCACTCACTAACCCGGCTCACCGCCCCGCTGCTCAGCAACTCACCTTTGACTCACCGTCCAGACCCGGAGCCACCCAAAGACCCGGCTATCCATGCGAACCCGGGGAACCGCTGTTAAGCTCCCCCCGACCGGCCACCGGAGTGAAAGAGCCAGCCCGTGGAGCTGGAGGACCAGGGCCCTGGTACCCTAAACACCCAGGCGCTCTCGGTACCATGGACAGCACTCATGGACAGCACTCTGTCAGGTGCCGCCACCACAATGTCAGACCACAATAACAGCAGAAGTGGGTTCCATGGTGTAATGGTTAACATCAGCATGAGTCTTTGAGAGCAGCCAGGAGAAAACCTGCAGTATCCATCTTACTGTCAAGAATTGTAGCAGAGTTTTTTACAGGATTTTATTTTTATGCCCGTCGTTTTCAAAGCATGTCTGTTTCCGTAGTGTAGTGGAACTAAGCAGAACAACTTGTGTTTGCATTGGCCAGGAATCGAACCCGGGCCTCCCGCGCGGGCGGCGGGGATTCTTTAGCTAAACGGCCCTAAACGGATTCCCATTCATTCTCTATGGTAGTGCTAAACCACTACCGATGTGATATATTTCCGGCCGCTATGAGGCGGTGGCGCTGTTTACACCTTTCGCCGTTCCTCTACTTGTTTTTTACACCTGAGAATCTCCATTCACTCTGCTCGGACTTCCTCGGAGACCAGTCGCATCAACAGACAACGACATTCCGACTCTCCACACGAGTTTATCAAAGGTAAGAGACTTTTTTCTTGTTTTAAATATGACCCTACAGGATGCATTTACTGTCATGCCACCGGGTTTGTGTTGCGTGCTCATTCAAGCTCTCAACCAGCTAAAACTACATGAACATGAACTTTTTCTACTCTTATCTGATTTGTATTGATGTTGACAGGTCGTCCGAGGTGGTAGAGTAGCCAAAAATTGTACTCAAGTAAAAGTATTGTTACTATAGAACAATTTTACTCTAGTAAAAGTAAAAAGTAGTCATCCAAATAATTACTTGAGCAAGAGTAAAAGTATTTGGTAAAAACCACTCAAGTACTGAGTAACTGCTGAGTAACATCTGATTTATTTGTCACATAACATGAATGTAATCAAAAAATCTGCAAATTCATGTAGTTTAAACAAAAATATATTAAATCTTTACAAAAGTAACATAAATCAAGGTACAAATATATCCTTTAGATATATTGCACTTGCACTTTTTTAAAGCACTGTTATATGCAGTTATATGATGATGATGATTTTTACTGTGAAGAGTGCATGCATGTTACTTATTTACTGTGTATAATATTTAGATTGTACTCAGAGGTGGGTAGAGTAGCCAATAATTGGACTCAAGTACAATACAACTTTATTTGTAAAGCACTTTAAAAACACCAACATGGTCCAAAGTGCTGGACAGGCAAATGAAAGACAACACACCATAAGGCACAGGGCACATAAATAAAACAATCATGATAAGTTAAGTCAATAAAAAGGATAAAATAGAAGATAAAAGAATAAAATACTAAAAAGGATAAAATAAGCACAACTGTCTTGCTAAGTGTTAAAAGCCAAGGAGAAAAGGTGGGTTTTAAGAAGAGATTTAAAAACAGACAGAGAGTAAGCGTATTATTATTTTAGAACAATATTACTCAAGTAAAAGTAAAAAGTATTTTACATTAATGGATAAGTAAACATAATGCTCTGTGTATAAAGTTTTGTGTATAATTTAAGAACATGATCAACTGAGGATCGCTTACTGCTTAATTGTGTTACAGAAATATCACACGTCCTGCCACTGCCACTGAGGTCATTTCCTGCTGGTGCCCGCGTCGGTCCCATAAAGACAGGTGGGCGTGTGTTTGTGTTGGCCTTCGCACGCTGGACCTCTCCCATGAAAGCTGCAATCGATGGCCTGTTGCAGAAGCATCGTGGAGAGAAGGAGATGCTGAAGCGTGTGGATCAGGAATATGCAGAAATGGTCCATCAGTCTGCCTCTGATCCCAACAGCTTGCTGCATCCAACAACCAGGGTTCACATATCACGCTATGTGAAGCATCTGGCAAAACTGCTCAATACACATTCTTCTCTGAACACAAGCCAGAAGAAACTTGTGCAGACGCAGCAGCTGTGGCACGCTTTATCAGAGGGGAGTGAAACAGTCAGTGTTCCAGTGGTCACCCTGCAGCCGGCTGTTTTTAATCCAGGTGCGCCTGCCCTGTCCACACCACTCACACAAGACTCTATTGAGAATATTGTGGAGAGCATCTTGGAGAGGCAGCAGAAACACCAACAGAAGCAGCAACCTGAGCAGAAGAAAAGGCAGACGAAGACCTGTCTCGCCTGTGGTCAGCCTAAATCCCAATATCTGACAGATGGATCATCGGTGCACTTCTTCTTCCAACAGGGGCCTGTGCGGTACTTCTACTGCTCAAAGAAGGTGCACCAGACCTATGCTGCTGATGGACTCTCTGACCCCAAAATGCCCTTTGAAGAATTTAAGACGACTGAATTCTTTCAAAGAGAGCTGAATGCCACTGCATTACGCACACAGGGGAAGAGAGAGAAGAGGAAAATCCCAGACCAGGAGAAAACAGGCCGTCTCTGCCGATTCTGCCACCTGGAGCTGAAACAGGGACCAAACAGCCCACACACACACACACACACACTTGCTTCCCTGGCGTGACAGGGAAATATATCTACTGCCCGTCCAAAGTCTTCTCTCTGTACAGGGAGAAGGGCATGGCCAAGGAGATGACCTGGAGAGACTTTCAGGCTTCTCCTTTTTATGAGGCAGAGAAACAAAGATGGGTGGACGAAAAAAAAAAAAATGGACTGTACACACTTGTACATAGCTGTAAATAGTCTGTTATTGTTCTGTATAATTATTTGTTCATCTGTTTTGTTCATATGCTTGAAATAAATATTTATATGAACCTTTATTGAAAGGATATCCTCTTGAGTTGTATCAACTCATTTTAGAGAGGGTCCTTGTAAAAAGTTACAGGTACGTCACAGAACAAAACAGTTGGGCATGTGTAACCCCAGTGTTATTACATTTGGTGTAATTATATAAACACAATATGTAGAGTGCTGTGTATTTTATCTTGTTTTTATTTTATGTTATGTCACGTCACTTCCTTTTCTGTTCCTTAAATAGGGCTGTCTTCCGCTCTCTCTGTCCAGCGACTCTTGTAAATAAATCCGGTCGGCGGTGATCCACGACCAAATGGAGCTGTTGTCCTATCCTTTACTGAACGAAATATAACACAACTGTAACGTATACGGTATGGGAATCAGTAGTTTGACTGCTATCAGAAGTAGGTGGTTTATGAGAAGGAATTATATTGAACATAAAGAACCTCAGACAATGTAAATATGCTTGAACCAATGTTATTATTAAATAAACCAAAATAAAATAAATAGCAACAGTTGAGAAAGAAAAAAAATCAAAAAGCCCAAAGTGACTTAATCAGTCACTGGTTGTAGTTCAAAGTTCAGAGTTCAGAGTTCCCTGGGCTTAGCTCGCCATCGTGATAGTTGGAGTGGTGATGGAGGGGCTGTGTGGGTTATGGAGCTGAGGGCCTACCGTCCTGGTAGGTACGCACACTGGCACATGTTCTCCGGGCTAGCTTAGCTCCCTGGACTTAGCTCCCTGGGCTTGGCCCGCCATTGTGTTTTGAGTCATCCACAATCATGCAGGTCTGACAAGAAACCTGGCCTGAACACAAAAAAGGCCAATAATAAATAAAGATATTTCCAAAACAATAATTTCAAATCAGTCGTTCTATAAAATCATACAAATCAAACAATGGTTTTTGCAAATCAAAATAGTCTTCAAAACCACAATCAAAATAACCAAAATCAAACAAACAAAACATTTCAAAACAGAGTAACTCACCAATTCTCTATAGCTCATCAGCTCATCAGTAATATCAGCGGGTCCTTGCAAGTAAATGGAGTCTAAAATGTGAATATTTCATAGTTAGGATTTTTAGTTGAAATGATTAAATGTTTGTATAGAGAAAGCATACAGACCTGCCACAGCCAGTGATGTGCACCTCACTTTCTGTGGCAAAGTGATGGCTTTAAACTATGTGTGTGGTGTAGTGGCGATCACTGATTGGAACCTGGTGTGAGTGATTAAGTGAGTGAGTGAGCTGGTGAGCTGGTGAGTGTAGTAGAGTAACCACACAGTTTTTGCAGTAGTGCAGTTGCACAACCACATTTTAACACCGGGTTACACAACGCAGAGTGGAAAGTCCACCGGTCACACATGCATACAACCTGACATGACAAAACAGAAAAAAAAAACAAAGCACAAGAACAAAAAACTCTCCGGAACCCCCCACTACCACCCAAAAACCCCACGGAACATGCTTCATGCATTAAGTATCCATTACATGAACGATACAATACAACCATGCACTTGCAAGACTTAACATGCAGTAAATACAACCCCATGAGCAAAAAGCTACTAAAACATGAACAGGGTGTTTGAAGGTGGGAAAAATCAGCATTTTTAAAGACATTAAACGAGTTAATAGATCTCAGGGAGCTGGGCAGTTCATTCCAGTCAGCTGGAGCTCTAGATTTGAAAGCACAGCGACCGACTTCCTTATTAATATTAGTGGGGATGGTGAGGTAAAGATGCTCAGTGAGTAACGTGAACTGTAGGGACAAAGATATTGCTTTAAATAGTGAGGATAATTAAAGTGTATGCATTTAAAGATAAATTGCAGCCAATGGGAATATCTTCTATTTTTAAGTGATAACCAATTAAGTGACTCATATAAAACAAAATGATGGGTTCTATAAGGGCACCTCAATATAAATCTGCACAGGCCATTATGTTACAGTAAGTGGGTGGAGATTTGTTTCAGATGTGTTATGATAAACAATGTCAACCAATCAATATTGTAAATAATAAAACTATCTTAATCAGTGTCTATTTGTCTATCTTAATGTGCAGTTACTTCCTTTGTCAGCAATAATATCTCTACAAAATGCAGGATTTACACTAGCCTGTAAAATTAATCTAAGAATTAAACTAAATATTAACACATTTACACACTTAATTATTCAAGTCCCAAGTATTTTCATGGTTTTCTAGTCATTTTACTTTACATTTGATACAAACCAAAACCGGGATTCGAACCCTGTTCTGTGTGGAATCAAAGAAAAAAATTAACAAAATAAGCTCCTTTCCTATTGGCTGTTTCGCGGTTACAGGTATTGAAAAAGCTCCCCTCCTATTGGCTATTTCGCGTGACAGCTATTCACGGCTGGCCTTTTTGAGCTAGCCAGGAGTTGAACCTAGAATCTTCTGATCCGTACTCAGACGCGTTATCCATTGCGCCACTAGCCCTTTTTGATTGTAACATGTGGAAACACACGTGGTGTAACAACTCAGATGTCCCAACCAAAGTAGATGGCAGTGGCCAAAGCCATAGCCGAGTACAGTGATGAAATAGAGTCCCGCTCTGGGAAGATGAAAAATAATGGCAGTCCTTCTAGCCGGAGTTGAACCAGCGACCTAAGGATACCTGTTTTACTGGTTGTACAGTCCTCCGCTCTACCAACTGAGCTATCGAAGGAGGATGCATGTTGACAGCTCCATGACTTGTGTATTCTTCTACCAAGGCCTTAAACTGGGAAAAGGAAACATTTTAAATGAATTATTGTCTCCCTTATGCGCCGCTTGCCGGGTCCTTACCACTGGCAGAGTCCATTGTCCTTGGCTAAGTGTCCGTGCCGTAGCACCCCCCCTCTCCATCGCAATCAATTGAAGTGTGAATGGTGTGAAAATCTGATCCAAACACCCTAGTGGATTTTGTTGTGTCCGTGGCACCTTTTCTTTCTTTTTCCAAAAATTTGAGAAGCACTCTTGCTGCCACAGGGGTGCTGTGACCCGGATTCCAACCGGGGTTGCTGCGGCCACAACGCAGAGTACTCACCACTATACGATCACAGCTTGAAAGGGTACGTGTACCCAGCTTTAGATATGTGCTCGGTTTCTGCAGTTATGTCAGTGAACACAGTGTGAGGTTGGAAGAAGAGTTTACGGAGGTGTGCCGCCCCTGTCGTCAGGTAAGGGCATGTGCTTCGAATGAGATATGAGGAAGGAAGAGAATGAATAAAAGTGCTCCCATGAAAGACAAACATAATGCATGAGCCGGGGCAGCTTTTGGAAACATTATGGAAGACGGCGAAGTGTACATTTCCGGGCATACACAGAGACAAATGAAAAAAGCAAGTAAATAAATGACACAGAAGAAGAAACGTTTACACTACCAAGGTTGTGACTGGGATTCCAACCGGCGTTGCTGCGGCCACAACGCAGAGTACTCACCACTATACGATCACAGCTTGAAAGGGTACGTGTACCCAGCTTTAGATATGTGCTCCCATGAAAGACAAACATAATGCATGAGCCGGGGCAGCTTTGGAAACATTATGGAAGACGGCGAAGTGTACATTTCCGGGCATACACAGAGACAAATGAAAAAAGCAAGTAAATAAATGACACAGAAGAAGAAACGTGTACACTACCAAGGTTGTGACTGGGAGAGTATTAAAGATTAGGCTTTTTTGAGCTAGCCAGGAGTTGAACCTAGAATCTTCTGATCCGTACTCAGACGCGTTATCCATTGCGCCACTAGCCCTTTTTGATTGTAACATGTGGAAACACACGTGGTGTAACAACTCAGATGTCCCAACCAAAGTAGATGGCAGTGGCCAAAGCCATAGCCGAGTACAGTGATGAAATAGAGTCCCGCTCTGGGAAGATGAAAAATAATGGCAGTCCTTCTAGCCGGAGTTGAACCAGCGACCTAAGGATACCTGTTTTACTGGTTCTACAGTCCTCCGCTCTACCAACTGAGCTATCGAAGGAGGATGCATGTTGACAGCTCCATGACTTGTGTATTCTTCTACCAAGGCCTTAAACTGGGAAAAGGAAACATTTTAAATGAATTATTGTCTCCCTTATGCGCCGCTTGCCGGGTCCTTACCACTGGCAGAGTCCATTGTCCTTGGCTAAGTGTCCGTGCCGTAGCACCCCCCCTCTCCATCGCAATCAATTGAAGTGTGAATGGTGTGAAAATCTGATCCAAACACCCTAGTGGATTTTGTTGTGTCCGTGGCACCTTTTCTTTCTTTTTCCAAAAATTTGAGAAGCACTCTTGCTGCCACAGGGGTGCTGTGACCCGGATTCCAACCGGGGTTGCTGCGGCCACAACGCAGAGTACTCACCACTATACGATCACAGCTTGAAAGGGTACGTGTACCCAGCTTTAGATATGTGCTCGGTTTCTGCAGTTATGTCAGTGAACACAGTGTGAGGTTGGAAGAAGAGTTTACGGAGGTGTGCCGCCCCTGTCGTCAGGTAAGGGCATGTGCTTCGAATGAGATATGAGGAAGGAAGAGAATGAATAAAAGTGCTCCCATGAAAGACAAACATAATGCATGAGCCGGGGCAGCTTTTGGAAACATTATGGAAGACGGCGAAGTGTACATTTCCGGGCATACACAGAGACAAATGAAAAAAGCAAGTAAATAAATGACACAGAAGAAGAAACGTGTACACTACCAAGGTTGTGACTGGGATTCCAACCGGGGTTGCTGCGGCCACAACGCAGAGTACTCACCACTATACGATCACAGCTTGAAAGGGTACGTGTACCCAGCTTTAGATATGTGCTCGGTTTCTGCAGTTATGTCAGTGAACACAGTGTGAGGTTGGAAGAAGAGTTTACGGAGGTGTGCCGCCCCTGTCGTCAGGTAAGGGCATGTGCTTCGAATGAGATATGAGGAAGGAAGAGAATGAATAAAAGAGCTCCCATGAAAGACAAACATAATGCATGAGCCGGGGCAGCTTTGGAAACATTATGGAAGACGGCGAAGTGTACATTTCCGGGCATACACAGAGACAAATGAAAAAAGCAAGTAAATAAATGACACAGAAGAAGAAACGTGTACACTACCAAGGTTGTGACTGGGAGAGTATTAAAGATTAGGCTTTTTTGAGCTAGCCAGGAGTTGAACCTAGAATCTTCTGATCCGTACTCAGACGCGTTATCCATTGCGCCACTAGCCCTTTTTGATTGTAACATGTGGAAACACACGTGGTGTAACAACTCAGATGTCCCAACCAAAGTAGATGGCAGTGGCCAAAGCCATAGCCGAGTACAGTGATGAAATAGAGTCCCGCTCTGGGAAGATGAAAAATAATGGCAGTCCTTCTAGCCGGAGTTGAACCAGCGACCTAAGGATACCTGTTTTACTGGTTCTACAGTCCTCCGCTCTACCAACTGAGCTATCGAAGGAGGATGCATGTTGACAGCTCCATGACTTGTGTATTCTTCTACAAAGGCCTGAAACTGGGAAAAGGAAACATTTTAAATGAATTATTGTCTCCCTTATGCGCCGCTTGCCGGGTCCTTACCACTGGCAGAGTCCATTGTCCTTGGCTAAGTGTCCGTGCCGTAGCACCCCCCCTCTCCATCGCAATCAATTGAAGTGTGAATGGTGTGAAAATCTGATCCAAACACCCTAGTGGATTTTGTTGTGTCCGTGGCACCTTTTCTTTCTTTTTCCAAAAATTTGAGAAGCACTCTTGCTGCCACAGGGGTGCTGTGACCCGGATTCCAACCGGGGTTGCTGCGGCCACAACGCAGAGTACTCACCACTATACGATCACAGCTTGAAAGGGTACGTGTACCCAGCTTTAGATATGTGCTCGGTTTCTGCAGTTATGTCAGTGAACACAGTGTGAGGTTGGAAGAAGAGTTTACGGAGGTGTGCCGTCCCTGTCGTCAGGTAAGGGCATGTGCTTCGAATGAGATATGAGGAAGGAAGAGAATGAATAAAAGTGCTCCCATGAAAGACAAACATAATGCATGAGCCGGGGCAGCTTTGGAAACATTATGGAAGACGGCGAAGTGTACATTTCCGGGCATACACAGAGACAAATGAAAAAAGCAAGTAAATAAATGACACAGAAGAAGAAACGTGTACACTACCAAGGTTGTGACTGGGAGAGTATTAAAGATTAGGCTTTTTTGAGCTAGCCAGGAGTTGAACCTAGAATCTTCTGATCCGTACTCAGACGCGTTATCCATTGCGCCACTAGCCCTTTTTGATTGTAACATGTGGAAACACACGTGGTGTAACAACTCAGATGTCCCAACCAAAGTAGATGGCAGTGGCCAAAGCCATAGCCGAGTACAGTGATGAAATAGAGTCCCGCTCTGGGAAGATGAAAAATAATGGCAGTCCTTCTAGCCGGAGTTGAACCAGTGACCTAAGGATACCTGTTTTACTGGTTCTACAGTCCTCCGCTCTACCAACTGAGCTATCGAAGGAGGATGCATGTTGACAGCTCCATGACTTGTGTATTCTTCTACAAAGGCCTGAAACTGGGAAAAGGAAACATTTTAAATGAATTATTGTCTCCCTTATGCGCCGCTTGCCGGGTCCTTACCACTGGCAGAGTCCATTGTCCTTGGCTAAGTGTCCGTGCCGTAGCACCCCCCCTCTCCATCGCAATCAATTGAAGTGTGAATGGTGTGAAAATCTGATCCAAACACCCTAGTGGATTTTGTTGTGTCCGTGGCACCTTTTCTTTCTTTTTCCAAAAATTTGAGAAGCACTCTTGCTGCCACAGGGGTGCTGTGACCCGGATTCCAACCGGGGTTGCTGCGGCCACAACGCAGAGTACTCACCACTATACGATCACAGCTTGAAAGGGTATGTGTACCCAGCTTTAGATATGTGCTCGGTTTCTGCAGTTATGTCAGTGAACACAGTGTGAGGTTGGAAGAAGAGTTTACGGAGGTGTGCCGCCCCTGTCGTCAGGTAAGGGCATGTGCTTCGAATGAGATATGAGGAAGGAAGAGAATGAATAAAAATGCTCCCATGAAAGACAAACATAATGCATGAGCCGGGGCAGCTTTGGAAACATTATGGAAGACGGCGAAGTGTACATTTCCGGGCATACACAGAGACAAATGAAAAAAGCAAGTAAATAAATGACACAGAAGAAGAAACGTGTACACTACCAAGGTTGTGACTGGGAGAGTATTAAAGATTAGGCTTTTTTGAGCTAGCCAGGAGTTGAACCTAGAATCTTCTGATCCGTACTCAGACGCGTTATCCATTGCGCCACTAGCCCTTTTTGATTGTAACATGTGGAAACACACGTGGTGTAACAACTCAGATGTCCCAACCAAAGTAGATGGCAGTGGCCAAAGCCATAGCCGAGTACAGTGATGAAATAGAGTCCCGCTCTGGGAAGATGAAAAATAATGGCAGTCCTTCGAGCCGGAGTTGAACCAGCGACCTAAGGATACCTGTTTTACTGGTTCTACAGTCCTCCGCTCTACCAACTGAGCTATCGAAGGAGGATGCATGTTGACAGCTCCATGACTTGTGTATTCTTCTACCAAGGCCTGACACTGGGAAAAGGAAACATTTTAAATGAATTATTGTCTCCCTTATGCCCCGCTTGCCGGGTCCTTACCACTGGCAGAGTCCATTGTCCTTGGCTAAGTGTCCGTGCCGTAGCACCCTCCCTCTCCATCGCAATCAATTGAAGTGTGAATGGTGTGAAAATCTGATCCAAACACCCTAGTGGATTTTGTTGTGTCCGTGGCACCTTTTCTTTTTTTTTCCAAAAATTTGAGAAGCACTCTTGCTGCCACAGGGGTGCTGTGACCCGGATTCGAACCGGGGTTGCTGCGGCCACAACGCAGAGTACTCACCACTATACGATCACAGCTTGAAAGGGTACGTGTACCCAGCTTTAGATATGTGCTCCGTTTCTGCAGTTATGTCAGTGAACACAGTGTGAGGTTGGAAGAAGAGTTTAGGGAGGTGTGCCGCCCCTGTCGTCAGGTAAGGGCATGTGCTTCGAATGAGATATGAGGAAGGAAGAGAATGAATAAAAGAGCTCCCATGAAAGACAAACATAATGCATGAGCCGGGGCAGCTTTGGAAACATTATGGAAGACGGCGAAGTGTACATTTCCGGGCATACACAGAGACAAATGAAAAAAGCAAGTAAATAAATGACACAGAAGAAGAAACGTGTACACTACCAAGGTTGTGACTGGGAGAGTATTAAAGATTAGGCTTTTTTGAGCTAGCCAGGAGTTGAACCTAGAATCTTCTGATCCGTACTCAGACGCGTTATCCATTGCGCCACTAGCCCTTTTTGATTGTAACATGTGGAAACACACGTGGTGTAACAACTCAGATGTCCCAACCAAAGTAGATGGCAGTGGCCAAAGCCATAGCCGAGTACAGTGATGAAATAGAGTCCCGCTCTGGGAAGATGAAAAATAATGGCAGTCCTTCTAGCCGGAGTTGAACCAGCGACCTAAGGATACCTGTTTTACTGGTTCTACAGTCCTCCGCTCTACCAACTGAGCTATCGAAGGAGGATGCATGTTGACAGCTCCATGACTTGTGTATTCTTCTACCAAGGCCTTAAACTGGGAAAAGGAAACATTTTAAATGAATTATTGTCTCCCTTATGCGCCGCTTGCCGGGTCCTTACCACTGGCAGAGTCCATTGTCCTTGGCTAAGTGTCCGTGCCGTAGCACCCCCCCTCTCCATCGCAATCAATTGAAGTGTGAATGGTGTGAAAATCTGATCCAAACACCCTAGTGGATTTTGTTGTGTCCGTGGCACCTTTTCTTTCTTTTTCCAAAAATTTGAGAAGCACTCTTGCTGCCACAGGGGTGCTGTGACCCGGATTCCAACCGGGGTTGCTGCGGCCACAACGCAGAGTACTCACCACTATACGATCACAGCTTGAAAGGGTACGTGTACCCAGCTTTAGATATGTGCTCGGTTTCTGCAGTTATGTCAGTGAACACAGTGTGAGGTTGGAAGAAGAGTTTACGGAGGTGTGCCGCCCCTGTCGTCAGGTAAGGGCATGTGCTTCGAATGAGATATGAGGAAGGAAGAGAATGAATAAAAGTGCTCCCATGAAAGACAAACATAATGCATGAGCCGGGGCAGCTTTTGGAAACATTATGGAAGACGGCGAAGTGTACATTTCCGGGCATACACAGAGACAAATGAAAAAAGCAAGTAAATAAATGACACAGAAGAAGAAACGTGTACACTACCAAGGTTGTGACTGGGATTCCAACCGGGGTTGCTGCGGCCACAACGCAGAGTACTCACCACTATACGATCACAGCTTGAAAGGGTACGTGTACCCAGCTTTAGATATGTGCTCGGTTTCTGCAGTTATGTCAGTGAACACAGTGTGAGGTTGGAAGAAGAGTTTACGGAGGTGTGCCGCCCCTGTCGTCAGGTAAGGGCATGTGCTTCGAATGAGATATGAGGAAGGAAGAGAATGAATAAAAGAGCTCCCATGAAAGACAAACATAATGCATGAGCCGGGGCAGCTTTGGAAACATTATGGAAGATGGCGAAGTGTACATTTCCGTGGCACCTTTTCTTTCTTTTTCCAAAAGTTTAAGAAGCACTCCTGCTGCCACAGGGGTGCTGTGCCCCGGATTCTAACCGGGGTTGCTGCCGCCACAACGCAGAGTACTCACCACTATACACACAGCTTGTTGGCACGACAAGATCTGGGTCATGGTACAAAGAAGACAACCACGGCCGCTTCCCTCCCTTTGACTATTTTTGTGCTTTTGTGTGCAATGAGGCAAAGAAACAAAATTACCCTAGCTTCTTTCATCAAAGCAACAACACGGCCCTCGCAAAACCAGATACATTCACTGTGAAGAACTTTAATACCAACAAACTCATCACAGTACACAAAACAGATGTCTCTATGACCAACAACGACCCTAACAAGAACTGCCCACTACACAACAAACCGCATCCGCTTACAAAATGCAGGACATTCAGAAACAAACTCCTCGGGGACAGAAAGGCCTTCCTGAAAGAGAAAGGAATATGTTTCAAGTGTTGTGGTTAGACCTCCCACTTTGCCAAAGACTGCAAATTTTCTGTGAAGTGCTCTGAATGTGACAGCACCTATCATGATGCAGCCATGCATCCTGGCCCATCACCTCAGAGCGTCAACGCTCCTCCACATCCACAAGAGAATGGCAGGGAGGGTGAAGATTATTCTAACGTGACTGATGTTACGACAAGCTGCACTTAAGTGTGTGGCCTAGGTCAGTGGGGTCATTCATGCTCTAAGATCTGCCTTGTAAAGATTTATCCCAAGGGTTTCAAGAACAAAGCCATCAAAGCCTACGTAATTCTTGATGACCAGAGCAATCATTCCTTAGCTAGACCAGAGTTCTTCGAGGTGTTCAGTGTGGAGAGCAAACCATTCTCGGTATCATCTCAGAACTTGCTCTGGCATTATAGAAACATATGGCAAGAAGGCAGAGGGATACCAAATCGAGTCACTGGATAGCAAAGTCCCCATGTCCCTTCCACCACTCCTTGAGTGTCCTGAGATCCCGAACAACCGGACGGAGATTCCAACACCCAGCGCAGTTTTGCACCAGCCTCATCTCCTTCATATTGCCAAACACATTCCAGAGCTGGACCCAGAGGCTGAAATACTTCTGCTACTCGGAAGAGACGTGCTCAGAGCACACAAGGTCAGGCGGCAGATAAACGGACCACATGATGCTCCCTTTGCCCAACGTCTGGATCTGGGCTGAGTGGTGATAGGAGAGGTGTGCTTGGGTAACGTGCATAAGCCGACCGTTAACACGTTCAAGACCCATGTGCTGGATGGCGGTCGCCATTCCATTTTTCAACCTTGTACAAGCTTTATGCACGTCAAGGAAACACAACCAAGCTTTAACGGGCCTGGCAGATCACCAGAGAGGCATCCTCTTAAAAAGAGACCATAGACTTGGAGAAGATTGATAATTGACATTTGAATGAACAGAGCTCTCTTTTTCTACGCACTCCTGACTGGTTTAAAGCTTTCTCAAAAACCCCAGCAGTGACGGTCAGCCAACGACAGTTCACTGATGAGCACTTACTACACTGAGAAACATTGTAATTGTTGACAAACAGTTTCCTCCCTAACAGAGGAGAGGACTTTATCCAACCGTGTGGAAAACCCAGAAATTGGATACTTTTTTTCCACAAAGTACATGGTTTTAAACATTACAAGAGTTACATCCTTACCTTTGTCTTCATGAGTTTAAAGACTCTGCTGGGATTTGAACCCAGGATCTCCTGTTTACAAGACAGATGCTTTGACCAACTAAGCCACAGGGGCCTCAACACACGTCTTCAACTTGTTATAAAAACCCTGTTGACACAACAAGTTCATTCTACCTCTGGAGCAGCTTTATTTCACCTCACTGTGATATATTTAGTACACAAATCTGTTCCACTACTGTCCTGCCTTTATGTGAAGTAACAGAGCTATGAAGGATGGTAACTTTTATAGTTACCATATATGGTTACCTGCCTCCTAAGCGGTGATTGATTTATCTGAATGTTGGACAGTTCACCCAGGGCGCAAAAGTAGCCTCAGAAGAGCAACTCGTGGACCACATGGCCTAATGGACCAGGCGTCTGACTTCGGATCAGAAGATTGAGGGTTCAAGTCCCTCTGTGGTTATAGAGCCTTCAGATGGTTAGATCTGGTCTTCTAACTCACATTCATTCTTTACAGGTCACTTTGGTTTAGCTACCCTCACAGAGGTTACGGAGTTCAATAATACACACAATATTTGATCATTTAAAAAAGGGTGGCATAAAACATTCAGTATGAAAGGAAAAATTGGGAACGCTCCACGATTGTGCGTGTCATCCTTGCGCCAGGGGCCATGCTAATCTTCTCTGTATCGTTCCAATTTTAGTACGTGTGCTACCGAAGTAACACAACAGGGAGTTCTCTGTGAGCCCTATTTAGATCCCCCTGGTGTTCCACCCTGGATTCTAATGGTTGCCTTACCGGAGGACAGAAATGGCCTTTAATGGCCTTTAAAAACAACTCAATAACAAGTATTGCAACTTCATTGCACAGATAAATACATTTAGCAACTTATCCATTTCCCAAAGTGACAGCATCTGGTTCTGATCCGTCACATTTCGCCTCAGTTTGACCCTCTAAGACTTCCTCTCTTACGTCAGGCAGTCGTGATTGGGTGGCTGCAGAGACAAAGACGGGCTGATATGGCGTCCATGAATAAAACCATGAATAAAACCTGCTCAGGGACTGAGAACTACAGTACAACATAAAGGCTAATCTGGATTCCTCCGGGCCTGGAGATACTCGTGTCCTGCTTGGATCACAAACCCGGCTGGATCTGGATTGAACATGAAGACGCTCTGGGGTCCTTTAGTTCTACTTAGAACCTCTGTAGTTAAATTAAATGCATGTGAGTGATAGTGTGCCGAAGACATGTTTTCTGCTTTGATTATCTTTTGTCTTAAACTGAAATAAAAAAGAAGAGGTTTTTTTTTTCGATGTAATGTCACTTTCCTGCCACCTGATGTCCCTGTGTGACGGCTCTCCTGCAGCATGAAAGGCAGAGTGTTAATTGTGTTAATTCTTCAGATTTCTGTGGGTGGTTAATCATGATCTACTTCCAAATCATGTTTCTGTAGTTTGGCCTCTATGATTAGATTTGTGTTAATTAAACAACCTCAGACTGTGTCATAAAAGGCTCTGTTGCGCAATGGTTAGCACGTCTGACTACAGATCAGAAGGTTTTGTGTTCAACTCACATCAGGGTCATAATCAACTTTCAGTTTTTTTATTTATCAATCCTCACGATTTCGCCAACCAGACTAACTTTAGCTGCAACAGAAAACCTTGATATGTACCTGGAATTGTTCAAATCTGCACCATCACCTGCCTTGATGAAAGGAGGAACAAAATTCCATTTTATTTATATATACGGCGGTTATCAGGTTGCTATGCTCCTCAAGCTAGCCTATAGCTTGCTAGTGCAAAGTGTCCCACTATCTATGTCTCTACGTACCTCAAAGCGCCTGTCTCGTAAACAGGAGATCCTGGGTTCAACTCCCAGCAGAGCCTTTAAACTCACAACAGTAAGGATGTAACTCATGGGGATTCTTACACATGTTTGGATCAAGTCTTCACCTTCTCCTCTATCCAGTGTTGAGATGGAGCACACATACATGGGTGGAGAAGTCCTGCCTCAGGTGGAGGAGTTCAAGTATCTTGGGGTCTTGTTCACGATGAGAGAAAGATTAGAGATGTGTCATTCATTCATCGTTCATGGTGGTGAAATGGAAAAATGGCATGTAGCTTAAAAAAAAGAAAGGCTCTTTGAAGGTTTCTTAACCAAAGTTAAATCACACATTCAATTCTTAAAGTTATTCTAAGAGGTGTGGACTGTTTGAGAGGCATTAATGTCTGGATAGTCTGTTCCTTGACTTTAATGCTTTACTGTTCTTCACTCGTGGGGTACTCCACTTCTTCTTGACCAAATGTGTATTTCTTTACGTGGTGTGTCTGACAGTCAGTTACTTCCCAAGTGGTTGGTTTTCGGAGACTGTGCAAACTTACAACTTACAGTGACATCTATATAAAGGCATTAAAATGTCCTCAGGTGTCAAATTCGTTTGACAACAGGCATAGTAAGTAAAGAATTTCAGCTGCTGAGGTTCATTCAGTAAGGCAGTGTTTACCAACCCTGGACCTCAGGTCACACTGTGCTGCTCCTTGGATCAACACACCTGATTCAAATTAACAGTCATCATGAGCTTGTCATCAAGGTCTGGACAGCTCTGACACAGCTACTTGTATAAGGGTGTGCTGAAAGCAGGAAATAAACAAACAGTGTAAGATGTGAGCATATGATGCCCAATAGTAGCATCTGAGACACACAGGACAGTGTGCCCCAAGGTAGGGGAAGGAATACAACTGAAAATCTTTCTGTTTTGAAATTAGTATCTGAACTCAGTATTGCATTGAACAATTTTAAACATTGCCATCCTAGATGGGACTCGAACCCACAATCCCTGGCTTAGGAGGCCAGTGCCTTATCCATTAGGCCACTAAGGCTCTGGCAATCCTGTTTAACTGCTACTGATCCAAATGCTGCTCCTCCACATATAAACAACTTTTTTTTTGTGAATAAAGATCACCTGTCTTGAAGAAAGGAAGAACCTGGGTTATTTTACCTAGTTTGACAAGCAGATGTGGTGTTTCAGAGAAACCATACGATCGCCTTCCACTGCATAAGCAGCCAATGGGTATGTGTCAGTGAGTTGTGACTGCTCAATTACTTTGACAACTCTTGTGGACTCCAACTTGAAACATCTAAAATGCTCAGAGTACCATGCACCAGTTTCACTACAAACACTAAGGTGTCATGAACAATGATGATCTGTAATATTTCAGCAAAGTCAGGCAATCCAGCAGTGGAGCCATATGCCAACATCATGCCAACACTGTAACTGGTGCCCTGAAATTCTGCCTGGTTGGACAAATTAACACCTGTCTCTTCTGGAAATTTCTGTGATAGAAATTCCTGTACATTCTCATTGACAACTTCTAATGGAACTCTTGACATCTTTGATACAGACACGGCAGGCTTTTTCACAACTGAAGAATGGAGATGGCATGCGATCATGGACTGGTGTTTGTTTGCCATAGACTTTAAAATGTTACGAAAGCAACTAGTCTGTCTTACAATCTTCTTAAAGAAGCGGTGCTTTCCTTCAAACCTCATTGTCCATAAGGACACTAGTGGGCCAAATGATTTAATGAGTTGGGGATAGTGCTCTACAAAATGGTGTTTTGGGATCAGGTTTGCTTGTGGAAGAACACTGCTAAATCTATGTCTGTGCTCAGAAATCAGGCTATCGAGGAAACCAATGCTTTCATCTGTGTGAGTAGGTGACATAACCAGCTCAACAAGATCTTTGAGTGTCATCAACAACTGCCATGCTTGTTCTTCTCAAGTAGCCTCAATAAGCACCAATTCTCAGTTGCATTGCCACCAATGGTTTTACGGGAGGCAAAGGTTGGAGGTATAGCTTGAGGACAATTTGTCCTGTCTTTCCACTTGTATGGAAACTGTTTGATTATTCTATTGAGCTCTTCAAGAGAGAAATATTTTTTCTTTATCAATATATCTAAACACAATGCCAGTTTTAAAGGTACAATACCCTCAAGTAAATCATGTAGTACATCAGGTGGGTAACCTGTTGTCACATGAAAATGATTTAATCTTTCAGTAATTGTACACTGTCTTTTAACTCCACGACTATGGGGTAAATCCACAAAGAACAGATTGCGCCCGCAAATAGCGCTGTGAATTGCGCTGCATTAGCGCCCGCAATTTGCCCCGCTTTAAGGTCCTATTCACAAAAGATTTTGCTCTAATGATATACCGGCGCAAACACGCCCATAAAGTTTTGCGGCTGAGTGCAATTTGCACTTGTCTGAGTGAGCGGAGCTGTTTCCAGTGTTCTCCGTATTTCAGCACACACATTGGTCCATAATGAAAACTGCAGAGAGCACAATAGACTAAACTTTCACGTATTTGTACTTCTAGTATTTCGCATGCAGATAGATAGATAGATAGATAGATAGATAGATAGATAGATAGATAGATAGATAGATAGATAGATAGATAGATAGATAGATAGATAGATAGATAGATAGATAGATAGATAGATAGATAGATAGATAGATAGATAGATAGATAGATAGATAGAAAAGACCTCAGTGTCTGTATGACATAAGCTAATGAAATGTCAAATGTTAAGAGGCTGTGCGCATTTACGCACAAGGGACAGCACCAGTAACTTCATTAACACTGGATCGGGATCAGGGGGCTCATCTATAAAGCTTGCTTGCGCAGAAAAAGCGCTTGAAAGTTGCGGAAGCCGCCTTCTACGCAAATCCTCGGATCTAAAAAGAAAAAACTAACCGAAAAATCTGCTTATCTTTACGGCAACTAGGACCCTCCCGTAAGAATTTACTTAAGACACGGGGAACTGGCGACGCAGGGTTTGAGGTGGTGAAATGAAGCCAGATTCATGTCATACTCTTAATAATGTCATCACATATCACAAAATATATCAGACTTAAAATAATAAAATAATAAAATAAAATAATATATCGCTGATCGTGTCCTCTGTGTGTGAAGCTGTCAGTCAGGACTCTGGTGCTGCTGGAGCTGCAGCCGCGGTGCAGGACACGCCGGGAACCTCCTTCCCCGCTTTAGGACAGAACAAATGAGGGGCTGCGTTTAGGGAGCCCCACGGAGCCCCTCATTTCTTCCCTAAAGGGACTCAGATTTGTTTTCATATATATGAGTTTTACGCGCGCGTGAAACCTTTACGTGCGGGTGTATGGTGACTAAATTATGGCCCCGCGTTAAAACGACGCAGAGCCTACGGCGTAGGGTACGCGGCGACGCGCACCTACGCCGTAGGCTCTGCGTTGGTGACGCAGAACCATAAACCCGCCCTGAGCCGCTCTGAGGGGAGACGGGAGAGGAGGAGTGGGGGCGGGGGGGGTGGTGAAGCGGGGCTGCGGGGCCGTTCTCGTATCGCTTTCATACAGTGTCTTGATAATTTGCAATTTAAGGCTGAGCCTACCGTTAGTTTTTAAACTGTAAAAAGTAAGGGGAAAATAAACATGATTTTGAAAAGACGGGGGGACGTGTGTCCCCCTGTTGCACCGGGGAACTCACGGCGTTCCGCGCAGCAACGGCGTGCTGCCACTCACTCGCTTTATTTTCTACTATTTATTTTTCTACTTTTACTGTGACCACAAAATAATGTGGTTTTCCTGTCCTCCTCCTCATCAACAACATCTAGATCTCAGATCTCAGTGAAATTCAGTGGCACGGTGGCTCGACACGTTCATTCATTCATTCTGAAGCCAAACAGGTTGCATGAAGCCACTGCGCATGCTCAGCAGGCTCATTCATATGCAAAATGATTCCATTTTCGGTAGAAAGTGGGCGTGTTGAGGGCGGGACACCAGGCGGATTCACGTGCGCAGCCTTCCAGCTGGACTGTGATTTATAAAGAGAACCTTACGTGGAAGTCTGCGTGCACGCGGTTTTATAGATCCGGATTTTTTTTTGCGCCCGGCATTTTCGGCTTTTGAGCGTACGTGCACTTTTAGTATGAATCCTACGCACTCCATTTTAAATGAGGCCCCAGATCAGGATCTAATGGTAATTCATGTTCTTTGTTTTGCTACACGTATAAAAGCTGTATGTGTACACTGTATGAAAGCGATACGAAAACGGCCCCGCAGCCCCGCTTCACCCCCCGCTCCCTCTCCTCCCCCCCGTCTCCCCTCAGAGCTGCTCAGGGCGGGTTTATGGTTCTGCGTTCCTTTAACGCAGAGCCTACGGCGTAGGTGCGCGTCGCCGCGTACCCTACGCCGTAGGCTCTGCGTCGTTTTAACGCGGGACCCTAATTTAGGCACCATACACCTGCACGTAAAGGTTTCACGCGCGAGTAAAACTCATATGAAAAAAAATCTGAGTCCCTTTAGGGGCTCCGTGGGGCTCCCTAAACGCAGCCCCTCATTTGTTCTGTCCTAAAGTGTGAGGAGGTTCCCCGCATGTCACCACGGCAGCAGCAGCAGCAGCACCAGAGTCCTGACTGACTGAGCTTCACACAGAGGGACACGATCAGCGCTATTTTAATTTATTATTTTATTATTTTAAGTCTGATATATGTTGTGATATGTGATGACATTATTAAGCTGTTAAACACACACATTCTAGATTATGTTTATATGGTGGAATTGTTTGTAATAAAGCAGCACTTACTGTATGGATGAATCCTGAGCTCCGTCCTGTTACTTTTATTTTTAAATCCGAGATAAGTCCACAACCCCACTTGATCTGACTGTGTACAGTCATGTCTGACTGTAGATTTCACCCTTAATATCATTCAGTATCACACAGGCTTGAATGACATTGAGAGAGAGAAACAGAGAGACGGGGAGTGAGGAGTTTGCGCGCAGTTTAATACACGCTTCTGAAAGACGGTATTTGCTCCACTATTTTTGCGTGTGGCAAATAGCCCTGGGCCCTCATTTATCAACCGTGCGTACGCACAGATCTGTGCGTAAAGCGTGCGTACGAGCATTTCCACGCAAAGTATGGTATTTATCAACATGTATTTGTGCGCAGAAACACGTGTAAATATACACACAGCTCCGACCATGCGTACGCACAAAACCTAGTGGTAGAACAGTGAAACTACAAATAGAACCCATTAAAAGAGTCTCAAACCTTACATGTGAAGTTTGAGATCGCTGTGACTGAACCTCCTCCAATTAATAAAAATTCTCCATAAGTAATTCAGACATTTTGAATAATTGGTGTGACAAGCTATAAAAGACAGCTTTGGCAGGACGACCTGAAAAGAAAATACAAGTACCATGGCTTATCTTGCACTGTTGGAGGATTTAGAGACCGTGCGCTCCGCAAAAACACGCTCCGCAGAGAGCGCGTTTTCAAAGAGCGCGCTGATCTGTTCAGTGAGCGCACGGAGCGGCTTCTCAGCAGGTACCGCTTCCCCAAAAACATTCTGATGGATCTATGCTGTGATTTACAACTCCATCCCAGTCACATCCAGCTCCTGTCCACCCTGGGATGTTTGTCCACCGGAACATTTCAGAGAGAGATTGGAGACATGCGGCATTTCGCAGCAGAATCATGCCGGCAGTGTTGGATGCAATAATTTCTCTGGCCCTAATTTACACCCAGTTTCCATACACACATCACCAACAAGCCCAAATTAAACGAGGATTTCACGCCATCGCCGGATTCCAAACATAATTGGAGCTATATTGCACCCAAATCACAATAAAAGCACCATCACATAATGAATTTAGTTACGTGAACATGAAAGGATTTCATTTAATCAATGCACAAATAATCTGCGATGCAACGATGTCTCTGTTGCCCGTCGTTGCCCGGTGGCCTGCAGGAATGCAACACTCATTTATTCTGCAGAACAGCTCTATTGGTGTTTGCACCTCCAAGCAGGAGCTTTTGACTCCAACCAAATCTTAATTTATGGATAATCTTCCAAGAAATATATCAAACATGGTCAACATAATTATTTTACAAGCTAAATATCACATACATAAATGCAGATGGAATAACAGCAAACCCCATCTGAAAAATGAATGTAAACTGTACTTAGCGCAGTGTTTCTCAATCCTGTTCCTCATGGGCCCCTGTCCTGCATGTTTTAGATGCTACCCTGCTTCAGCACACCGTGATAAAAGTACCTGTGTCATCAACAGAGCTGTGCAGACCTTGGTGACAAGCTAATGAGGACCTTTAATTAAAATCAGGTGTGTTGGTGCAGGGAAACATCTAAAACATGCAGGACATGGGCCCATGAGGACCAGGGTTGAGAAACACTGAGTAGCATCTCTAAAAGTGATCCGTGAAAAAAACGATATTGCCAAAAGCTTATATGAAACAATGTCTTTGATTCTTAATTTTTATTAATACACTTCCCATAGCTTGTCAGTAAATGTATCTTTTTTTTTTTTGCTCTCAACCCCCCCAAATGTTGAATATTTGTAGATAATTGATTATTTTGTTCCATTTGCCTTTTGTTGTAAACTCTACAGAATTTTGTTCAATAAAGTTTGAAAACCTCCAAGCGGGAGCTGTTGTTGCTCCATATATGGACAATTGGAGGCGTTTCTGAATGCAAATGACGGTGACCGTGCACGAGCACGGCAGTTTAGAACAGGTGGGATTTATCATCACTGATGTGCGTACGACCAGCGTCCGCACGTTTGATAAATCCGGATTTTTTTGTACTTACACACATTCTAAATTTCACTCCTACGACAGAATTTAGGACCTTTTCTACGCACTGTTGATAAATGAGGGCCCTGGCCTTTGTGAATTAGGTGCTTTTTGCAATGAGGCTTATTTGCATAGAAAGGGGGCAATTTTGCGCCGAATTACCTAATTTGCATGCATGCAAATGGTACCGGCGCAGACTGCCACTATTTGCTTGGCAGCGCAGTTTGTGGAGCAATTCGCCCTTTGCGGGTGCTTTGTGAATTGGACGCTCTCTTTTTGTCTCATTTGCACCGGTTTAGCGGCCGCAAAAGCAGCGCAATCCTTTTGTGGATTTGGCCCTTAATGTGTGAGTGCCGGACTGCAGCTTTCTACGTTCACGTCATTCTTTGTACATCCGACCGTGAGCGTTGAAAGTGGCGTACGCACGTTTTTTGTGCGCCGCACTCTTAGTACATAAGGCCCCAGATCTAACTATCTGAAGGCTCTATAACCACAGAGGGACTTGAACCCTCAATCTTCTGATCCGAAGTCAGACGCCTTGTCCATTAGGCCATGTGGTCCATGAGTTTCTCCTCTGAGGTGACCGAGAGGTTAGGGTGAAGTATGAATCATCCAACCAGCCAACGTTATCCACAACGTTGTAACGGTGCAAATGTTTCCAAACGTAGTGGGTGTTTTGAACACACCCAGGACGCTCAGTCAGGCTCCCTTCAGCTCCTCCCTCTGCTGCCCAGGTGCAGCATATCAGCTTCATCTGGACCAGTTGAACAATTTGTAGGCAATGCACCCACACTCAATGTAAATAATCTTTAAACTTTATGGTGAATGAAAACTGCTGATCAGCTCTGTTTTATAAAGCACATTTTTACATGAATAAAATAAGAATAACAAGAAAGTAACACGACAAATGTTGAAGCACAACAGCCATGAAGACCATTTCTACAAGTGTTTGAACCAGCAATTTTAAATGTCTCATACCTGTTTAGATGTTTTTGTATAAGATTAAGGGGGAAGAACAACAGCAGAGGGCGCTGTTGCTACATTTGGTAACGTGCACAATTCAGAGTTGGTCCTGGCTACTTTTGCGCCCTGGGTGAACTGTCCAACATTCAGATAAATCAATCACCGCTTAGGAGGCAGGTAACCATATATGGTAAGTATAAAAGTTACCATCCTTCATAGCTCTGTTACTTCACATAAAGCCAGGACAGTAGTGGAACAGGTTTGTGTACTAAATATATCACAGTGAGGTGAAATAAAGCTGCTCCAGAGGTAGAATGAACTTGTTGTGTCAACAGGGTTTTTATAACAAGTTGAAGACGTGTGTTGAGGGCCCTGTGGCTTAGTTGGTCAAAGCATCTGTCTTGTAAACAGGAGATCCTGGTTCAAATCCCAGCAGAGCCTTTAAACTCATGAAGACAAAGGTAAGGATGTAACTCTTGTAATGTTTAAAACCATGTACATGTGGAAAAAAAGTATTCAACTTCTGGGTTTTCCACAGGGTTGGATAAAGTCTTCTCCTCCGTTAGGGAGGAAACTGTTTGTCAACAATTACAATGTTTCTCAGTGTAGTAAGTTCTTCATGTGACATTTCCTAAGCAGTAGAAAGCAGACTGAACTCATCACATTTACCAGCCCTCATGAATATTGAGGTGATTATTGGTCATCAGTGAACAGTCGTTGGCTGACCGTCACTGCCAGGGTTCTTGAGAAAGCTTTGATCCAGTCAGGAGTGGGTACAAAGAGAGAGATCTGTTCATTCAAATGTCAATGACAAACCTCTCCAAGTCTATGTCTCTTTTTAAGAGGATGCTGTTTCCACATGTCTAACTGAATATACCTGCAAACATGAAGACGGTAATCTAGAAGTTGTTGTATAAGCTGAGGGACAAATGGAGGTAAGTATCTTGTGATATTGGAGAAACATCATCAAATAGTTACTTTCCCTGACATGGAGACTGCTCATCTGGTCGTAATGCTGGAAAACTGTGACGTCTCATTCAGCAGTTTGAGAATGTTAAGAAAATTTTTTCTTAACATTCTGCAGTGTACAACATAATCTCAGGTACCTGAGACTCTATGGAAACCATCCCAATCTCACGCGCAGTGCAGTAACATCAGAAATTATAACCGATGTTGTAGTTTGTTAAGGATCTGGGGCCTCATTTATAAAAGAGTGTGTAGGATTCATACTAAAAGTGTACGTGCGCTCAAAAGCCGAAAATGGCGTGCGCACAAAAAAATCCTGATTTATAAAACCGTGCCATCTGCGCGTAATGTTCGCTTTATAAATCACAGTCCAGCTGGAAGGTTGGAAATCCTGGATTGCTCCGAATACTCCAAGATGAGTGATTTTCAACTTCAGAGTGTAGAGTTCACCTTCTGGATTGCAGATGGAGGTTCTGTGTTTTAGTTGGTCAAAGCACCTGTCTAGTAAACAGGAGATCCTGGGTTCAAATCCCAGCAGAGCCTCTAAACTCAGATGTGTTGAGATGCTGAAAGTTCACATATCTCTGACTGCTGGTTCTGGCAGTATTTCTCACATGATTGCTTAATTATAGCAGAGTACTTTGTCAAAAGTACTCCTGCTCTTAGTGAATGTTCTCTGTTTTGTCATTCTATTGGAGAACTTCTAATCTCTCCTTATTTTTGTAATAACCAGAGAGGGTAGATAAACCAAAGTGTCCTCTAAAGAGTGAATGTGAGTTAGGAGACCTGGGGCCTCATGTACTAAGAGTGCGTGGATTTCAACGTGAATCCGTGCGTGGAATTAACAAGACCGCAAAAATTCATATGTACAAAACTGTGCGTACGCCCAAATCCACGCAGGTTTCTCTGTACATCCCAATCATCGTGGATTTGAGCGCACATGCGGGAGCACAACACTCCGCCTTGTCTCCTCCCTCAAATATATGTTTGAATATGATATGAAGATAATTATCCATTAAAAACCGCTCATCCTAACAAGAAAATGCTCTGAGCTGGAATAAATAATTCATTTTGGGGCATTTAGGGGTGTCGGACTCCAGTCCTCGAGGGCTGGTGTCCCTGCAGGTTTTAGATGTTTCCCTGCTTCATTGCACCATGATACAAGTGACTGTGTCATCAACAGAACTATCCAGACTTTGATGACAAGTTGGTGACGATGATTCATTAGAATCAGGTGTGTTAAAGCAGGGAAACATCTAAAACATGCAGGACACCGGCCCTTCTGGGATTCAGTTTGACACCTACATTATGCTGTTCTTTGCTTTGTGTTGCGTTCGGTGAAGAGTTGTGGTTTTGTTATGATCGTACGGGTTTGTTAATGTTTATGGGCAGCGTTAGTGCATCATTACACTCTGCTTTTCTTGTTTGTATTTTAAGAACCGACACCAGAATTTTTGGTGGATGAAAAACGGCTCGTTCTGCTTTATTGTCATGCATATTATATACTAACGGATTAAGACCAATGTACACGTTTATTGAGTCTTACACATTATGGATGTCCGCGATCACCTCTCTCATAAGTATAACAATGTGAACAAAATACATTTATATTTAAAACATGAAGCATTACGATCCGATTCCTCCGCTGCAGAAATAAAGACAATTTGTGCCGACGGGATTATCGAGATGCAAACGTGAGAAATAAAGAGCAAAGTTGCTGTAACTCGGAGTGTTTCATCCGCAGGAGGAGAGACAGGTGTCGTGCCAAAAAGTGATTGAAGGCCAAATAATGAAAGGTTGTTTCTGCCTAAATATGACTTGATCTCATTCTTGAGCTTCATAATCTGAAATCTGACGGTTTAGCGCTCTCGCTCAACGGGCTGCTGTGCGCGCTCCCGCGGCCACAAATCAGAAGAAATCAGATTCTGGCAGGAAATCACTTTTTGGCACAACACCGGTTTTTGCTTCAAAATTAATTTTAATGTATTTCTGTCCAGACACAGTTATGGGATGTTTAGGATCTGGCTTTTATCAGTAGTCCTCCCATACGGTCGTCATGACGACAGACAGATGTCCGACCTGCAGCTCCAGCTGAAGCATCATGTTGGTCTGAACCGGAGCAGCTGGTCCAGTTCAGGGCAGAGATCCAGAAGATCCTCTTGGTACCTGAACCAGCTGATGGTCCAGTCTTAGTCCTGGACCAGCAGGTCCAGACTAAACCAGTTGATGGTTCAGTCTTAGTCCTGGACCAGCAGGTCCAGACTAAACCAGTTGATGGTTCAGTCTTACTCCTGGACCAGCAGATCGGTGGTGCCTGAGGACTCGCTCCTGATCCTGCATCAGCAGGTTCCTCTAACGGAGCCAAAGCTCCATCAGGATTTGCAGGTTCCATCGTTGAGCTCCTTTAGTTGTTTGTTCAGATCATGTGGTTGATTGTAAGATTGTTGCAGCTCCACTCTTGTGTAATTTATCTGGTGATGTCGGGACTGTCGTGTCCTTCACGTGGTCGTGAACTTATTGTTGACGTTACGTTTCCTCATATTCTGCACTTCACTGCATCACCAGTGAGTGTCTCCAACGGACAAAACCTCAGAAAAGTGCGTACAAAAGCCTTAATGTGTGAGTGAAGGACTGCAGCTTTCTACGTTCACGTCATTCTTTGTACATCCGACCGTGAGCGTTGAAAGTGGCGTACGCACGTTTTTTGTGCGCCGCACTCTTAGTACATAAGGCCCCTGATCTAACTATCTGAATCCTCACCAAAACATCACTGCTCATCATCACCTTGTGAAGACTTACAGAAAACGTTTGACCTCTGTCATTGCCAAAAAGGGTATTTAACAAAGTATTGAGATTTCTTTTGTTATTATTGTTTATTTTACTGATTGCTGTTTTTAACCTGCAGAACCATCATCTTTGGTGATGTCATTAATGACAGCACCTGCTTCTGATGACATGGAGTTTTTGTTGGCCAGTTGTGTGTTTTATGGCTCGTTGGTCTAGTAGTATGATTCTCGCTTCGGGTGTGCGAGGTCCCGGGTTCAATTCCCGGACGAGCCCGAGATTTATGCAATTGGTGGTTTTCTCCTCCAAGTAGCAAAGATTCAAGACTGTCATACACTGTATTCCTTTACCTGAAGACAAACATCGGCATGATGTGTAAATGCTGAAAACCCACATCTTGCTCCTCTTTCATGCCAAGAGATCAGCTGGTAAGCCGTACCCATAAACCCTTTACCCTTTTTTGTGTTATTTCACCAACCCATGTGCCTATTTTAAATGATAGAATATTGTGTGTATTATTGAAGGAACCTTTTGGAGAGGTGATAATTGACCTTATTACCTTACGGGTCCCATACTGGCACTGAGCAAGCTGCATGCACTTATAACAAGATGATCACATGATGGTGTCCTTTTAGACGTAGCTTTCTTGTATAAAGGGACTGTTGGGCGAAAGAAAAGGAAAAAAAAAGAATACATTCTAGCACTGGCATGGCAGCACGTGTGTCCAACTGGACTCACAGCACAAAACCTTGAGTTACATGCACTGATGCTTCAGTTGTTCTAAAATAGGACCATAATGCAACACCTGATTTATTCTTCTGCTTAAAACTGGCTCAATAATTAATGAAGTAGATTATTTATAAGATTGAATCTTCAAAATGAATTGATCAAAACGGGGCACCACCTGATGTAATCAGGAAAATGATAACTAAACAGCAACATCAGTCTCAAACTAAGTTATTGTTCAGAATAATAGTGAAGGGGAGGGAGTCCGAGCACAGACCTTTGTAACCAGCAGTTGTGACAAATGTGTGTGAAATAAACACAAACAACTTCTCTCATTCAAATCAATCAGAATTTATTTGCACAAGTATGAAGAAGATGGTAAAACAACACTTTGGATAAATTCTGATGGCTAAACTACACAAAACAACAACTAACTAACATAAACACAAAACTTCCAATCATCCGCGTGTGTGTGTGTGTGTGTGTATGTGTGTGTGTGTGTGTGCGTGTGTGTGTGTGTGTGTGTGAGAATCTTCAGAACAAGACAATTTAGAGCCTTTATTTTAAAATGGTTGGTTTTACTTTATCAGTTTGAGACATATTTTCATCCTCATTTTTTAAAAACATTTTCATCAACAGTCAGTGCAGTATGTTCATACATCCACTTTCTTGTTTGCAAAAAGCTCTGGATAGATTTCAGTTAATCTCTCACAGGAATGTCATGTATGAGAGGAAGTCTTAAGTAGCAGAGGATGGTTTCCATCCATCCACCTCTGGGTTATGGGCCCAGCACGCTTCCGCTGCGCCACTCTGCAGTTTAACCAGGATGTGACTCCACCACACAGTCCGTGACTTTGGGGGACGGCGTCGTCCTTTCAAATCTTCTGACAGTGTCAAAAATCCTACAACTCTGTCAACTAACTAACCAGCTTAAATGACATCATGTGACCCAGCACAATTCTCTCAGATATGAATGAAGCAGATCTCTTCTAAGACTGATTTCTTTCTGATTATCTCTTAAAATTGATCAGATTTGTTTGGAACTGTGAAGGGAAACAACTGTTGGAAATGATCCTTCGTATTGATCAGTGACCATCATTAGCATCACTAGCTGAAAACGACTGTATAAACTGCTTAAACATCATTCAAGAACACACTCATGATATTAGATACATTCATCACATATTTAAGGGTTCTTGTGGACATTTTAGGGTAACTCCAGCCCCCTAAAGCAGGTCTAATGGTGTCCATGTTTCCATTTCCCTGTGTTGTTTTTTGAGGTGGAGCCTTGTGGATTGATACTACAACATCATGTGGGTAAAACCTTGACACCTTTGTACCTGGTTGTGTCGGAGACTGACAGGTTCCACTGAGTTTTGAACTCAGATTACTGGAGTCAAAGTCCAGAGTGCTAACCATTACACCATGGAACCCTGTTCAGCTTTTATTGTGGTTTTATGGTGGTCCTGAAACCAGAACATGAGTGAAAAGCAATATGCGCCTGAGCATCTGACAGAGTGCTGTCCATGGTGCTAGGAGCGTCTGGGTGTTTAGGGTACCAGGGCCCTGGTCCTCCAGGCCCAAGGGCTGGCTCTTTCACTCCAGTGGCCGGTCGGTGGGGGGGCTTGAAAGCGGGTCCCCCGGGTTCGGACGGTGAGTTTTTGTTGGCCAGTTGTGTGTTTTATGGCTCGTTGGTCTAGTAGTATGATTCTCGCTTCGGGTGCGAGAGGTCCCGGGTTCAATTCCCGGACGAGCCCCAGTGACTTATGCATTTGGTGGTTTTCTCCTCCAAGTAGCAAAGATTTAAGACTGTCATAAACTGTATTCCTTTACCTGAAGACAAACATCGACATGATGTGTAAATGCTGAAAACCCATATCTTGTTCCTCTTTCATGCCAAGAGATCAGCTGGTAAGCCGTAGTCCATAAACCCTTTCCCCTTTTTTGTGTTATTTCACCAACCCATGTGCCTATTTTAAATGATGAAATATTGTCTGTATTATTGAACTTCCCCTATTTCCCTCCCTGAGTGAAGGAACCTTAGTGTCCTTTTGGAGAGGTGATAATTGACCTTTAGTCCGGGTCCCATACTGGCACTGAGCAAGCTGCATGCACTTATGACAAGATGATCACATGATGGTGTCCTTTTAGACGTAGCTTTCTTGTATAAAGGAACTGTTGGGCGAAAGAAAAGAAAGAAAAAAGAATAAATTCCAGCACTGGCATGGCAGCACGTGTGTCCAACTGGACTCACAGCAGGTTATGTTCATATGTGAGGCCCCAGTTGTTTCTGGTAGGAGGAATCACCATGGAGACAACGTAACTGAGAGGTTAAGTTGATGGACTGCTGATCCATTCTGCTCTGTACACAGATGTTAGTGCTCTAAACGTAGCACAGTGAGGTGGCATGAAGCTGTTTCAGAGCTGTAACATGGAGGCCCTGTGGCTTAGTTGGTCAAAGCGCCTGTCTAGTAAACAGGAGATCCTGGGTTCAAATCCCAGCAGAGCCTCTAAACTCAAATGTCTTGTCACATATCATGTGATCTGCCCCTTTTCAACCTTTCCCCAACCTGGTCTTCCCGTTGCTGCTTCCACATGCCTGCTGTGTGCTGTTGACCCCTCTTATGAGCCTGGTTCTGCTCAAGGTTTCTTCCCTCCTAAAGGGGAGTTTTTCTTGCCACTGTTTGGCTTAAGGCTTTTCTCCCACTAGGGGAGTTTTTACCTGCCATTGTTTATGTAATAATTGCTCGGGGGTTCATGTTCTGGGTATGGATCTCTGTAAAGCGTCTATAGACAATTTTTGTTGTATTAGACGCTATATAAATAAAATTGAATTGAATTGAATTGGTTCTGGCAGTATTTCTCACACAAGTACTTTGTCAAAAGTACTACTTTTCTTAGTGAACGTGGATGCTCTTCTTTTCATATCCTGCAAAAATTTCTAAAATCATGGAATTGGTTAGCTCGTCTCTCAACACAAGTGACCAAATCTTTCTCAATGCGAGGACAGGCCAGTGTTGTGCCAAAAAGGCAGTCCTGGTGCAGTTATTATAGATTGTTCCAAAATCTGTAGAAACGGTGCATCCAAGTGAGCACCGTGGCCTTCGTGGCGCTCGAACCCAGAGACTGTTAGGGGGGCTGATAAGAGGGGAGCTGGAGCCGGGGAAGGCGTTGAAGATGAGGGGGTTGTGGTTATCAGCAAATGTGTGTGTGTGAGCGGTAAGTCTGTGAACTTTGCCCCAGAGCTACTCCTCAGCCATTGTCCTTGATGTTATCAGACGGCCTGGTACAGTTCTGATCAGGTCCACAGATGTCCTGGGAAGGGGAGGGTTAGTGGGGGAAGAGCATCTTGTTTTTATTCCTCCAGGGAGATTGTGACTGGAGCAGCTGGCCAGGCTGCTCTGTCAAGGTCAGATTGTAGAATCAACAATGGTATTTAAAAAAACGGGCAGTAATTTTCCGTCTGCCTTAAGTCTCTGGTTCATCAATGGCGACTCCAAACAGACCAATTTCTGGTCAATCTCCGCCAAGCCGAGCTTCCAACTTCTCCAAGGTCTTTTCCATCGTGCCAATGAGTTCAAAAACCGCTGCCAGCCTGTTATTTAGCTCCCCCAGCGTTAGAGTCTGAGTGTTGGTCGCAGAGCTTATCCCCTCAACACAAATCTAATCAAGACGGCAAACTATAGAAACATGATTTCAAAGTAGATCAAAGTATGTGTATTTATTAGGGCTGTCAAAGTTTCAGGTTTAAAGTGGGAAAATAAACTGAATTTGTCACAGTTAAATGAAAACATCCAGATAATGTGGTTGATGTCAGGACAATCCCAGCATGTAACATTCAACTGAAATGAAACTGGCCTATGTATTCGGCTGCACAGTCCTATATAAACATGGGAAGCCTTCATTTCCACTTTAAGGCCCAGCTCTGGAAGCCTTTTATTTTCTGCAGACAAAACAAGGCAGTAAAGAACAAAATAACACTGAATTGAGAGGCTAAATGTACTAAGCATTAGCGTACCAAACAGGGGAGAAGGTGACATCTTTAACCAACCTTGTGGAAGACAAGACATTATATATATTTTTCCACAAAGCCTGTGTTTTTTATCATTACATATTCTTAATTCTCAGTTTAAAGGCTCTGCTGGGATTTGAACCCAGGATCTCCTGTTTACAAGACAGATGCTTTGACCAACTAAGCCACAGGGCCCTCAACACACGTCTTCAACTTGTTATAAAAACCCTGTTGACACAACAAGTTCATTCTACCTCTGGAGCAGCTTTATTTCACCTCACTGTGATATATTTAGTACACAAACCTGTTCCACTACTGTCCTGGCTTTATGTGAAGTAACAGAGCTATGAAGGATGGTAACTTTTATACTTACCATATATGGTTACCTGCCCTGAAAAGGGTTCAGTTAAAGCAGGTCTTGTGTGTTCCAGCAAAGATCATATTTCGTCATTAGATTTGAATAACTCAAGACTTTAAGCTGGTCTGATTTTTGCTGGAACCAGAATTATAATTCAGGCTTCAATTCTGCCAGTATGTGATCAATTACACCAATTATATCAATTATATTCAAGTCGGTTTTATGACTTTAATGCTTTGCTGTTCTTCACTTGTGCCACATGGTACTCCTCCAATTCGTGATGATGAAAGATGAAGAAATATTGTGTGTATTATTGAACTCCGTACCCTCCGTGAGGGTAGCTAAACCACAGTGACCTGTAAAGAATGAATGTGAGTTAGGAGACCAGATCTAACTATCTGAAGGCTCTATAACCACAGCGGGTCCACGACGGTCCGGTACAGCGACCGCTGCACCGATCCATCTGTCAATCTCATGCTCCATCGTTCCCTCACTCGTGAACAACGAGATACTTGAACTCCTCCACCTGAGGCAGGACTTCTCCACCACCCGGAGAAGGAACACCACCCTTCACAGGACAACATTCACAAATGCACAGAACAATTCACACGTGCGTAGGACAATTACACAAATGTAATTTTGATGCACTTATGTTAGAATAACATATTTTCATATGCACTACAAATGTCTGTGTATTCCATCTCAACACTGGCAGCTCAAAGATAATGTTGCTCTGTTGAACTCTCATAACTCAATCACCGTGTGAGAGGAGAAGGTGAAGACTTGATCCAAAGCAATTCTTTGGTTTTAAACTTAACCTGAGTTACATCCTTACTGTTGTGAGTTTAAAGGCTCTGCTGGGAGTTGAACCCAGGATCTCCTGTTTACGAGACAGATGCTTTGACCACTAAGCCACAGGGCCCTTTTCCCTCAACATTTTTGCTCGACATTTGGACTTTTTTCTCGAAGTGCATTATGATAAAAAATCTTCCTCCTCTAAAACATTATTTTTATTTTTCTCCTGGTGACCCTGCCTGACTTTAATGATTGCTAGCTATAACCACATGAACACTATTCCTTGTGACATCATCAATGACATCACATGTATCTAAAGACATGAAGAAAAGAAGAAAGAAAACACTCTGAATAGGACCTGAGTAGCTCAGCTGGAAGAGCATCAGACTTTTAATCTGAGGGTCCAGGGTTCAAGTCCCTGTTCAGGTGATTATCTGATGACCACAATTCCTGATTAAACAGAAACAACCTGGGGGGTATTAATCCAAGAAGGAGGTTTAGTGGCTAAACTGGGTATGTTAACCCAGGGTAAATGGTAAACCTGGGTTTTCTGTTCCAAAATGGTCAGGTTAAGTAAGTCACCATGGCCTCTGAAAATAACCTGGTAGGGGGTGGGCTTTATGCCGGTTTTGTTCAGATAACCTATAGGCGGGTGCAGTTATGGTTTGACCCCAAAAAATTGCAACAAAAGGTTTCTCAATGGTTTATTGTAGTGTACTTAATAACATATCAAAAGTCTGCCAAAGTCGGACCACTAGAAAGGTCCGATTTTCAAAATGGCCGCCGCCAGTCTCTAAAAATACCATTATTCCCTCATTATTCATCCTAGACAAGCAATCTTGGTGTCTAACCCCATGATTTGATTATCTAGAATTAAAATAAGCATATACAAATCATAGTGAAGTAATCCAAGTACAATTATGTATAAAAACAATTGACTATAAGCGAATATGTAATGAAATATGCAGTACATAGACATGAAAAAAAACAAAGAAAAACATTTCAAACATAATCTCCTTTTTCCACATGCCATAAAAAAAGATGTCACAATGCATGGGGAAATGAAGTTTCTCTCAATTCACATTTCCTGGTGATTTCTGGAGATTAATTTTTATACTAATGAGGAATAAATCAATTATTACTACGTGGTACTGTGAAATTAGTCTAAACAGGGCTGCCACGTGAAGGCTCAGTACCGCTAGCCCCTTTTTTATTTTATTTTTATTTATTTTATTTTTTTTTGTGTTTTTTTTCTTTTTTAGTTTTTTTGTGATTTTTTTTTTTACCGTCTTACTTATATTTTTTCTATTCCTTTTTTCCACTCCGGAGTAACAATTAGTCATCATCACACTCTTCCTCCCATAATGCTTGATTATGTGGATTCTCACAATTTTCCACTTGGCATGATCCACAGGCAGGCATGCAGGGCAGTCCATATCTTCTACAACTACAACGATGTGTACGGCAAGCAGTTGTGCAATTACAGTGGACCATCTGCAAGAGGCTCTCTGGGACAGCAGCTTTTTTTGTCATAACTGGCAGAAAACGATTGTCCTCCAATTTCCATCCCCAATCAACAGGATTCATATCACTATCCATTTCAGTCCACACCATGATCTGGTAATAAACTATTTGGCAATGATATTTCGTTGAGGACTCTGTAGGAGGGAGATGTTCTGGGGTAACAAATGCCTTCGCAGACACAATTTTCTTGCTGATAAGATTGTAGCGCAAAGATGCAAGTGCATCGGTATTCTTGCCACCAAACATGACTGCCATCGCCTTGCTCCCAAGGTCCTCTATGGCAGCTTTTGCTTGCTTTGGTAGTGCAAATCCATTCGCACATGCCTGGATGGTCGTTTCCCCATTCACAAGTTTCTGGAAAGCAGTTTTCTTCCCAACACCAAAAATGCGTGATGTTGTATCAGCCTGTGAAGGCATGAACAAACATCAACAGACAACACAAGTCTTTACCCAGGACCTTTTGCATCTCGCTGATGTCATACACCTTGGGTACTTTTGACTTATCTGAATGAAAATAAAGGCCTCTATTGCTCGTCTCACCATAGTAGAGAAGAAGAACAAGTAAATCTGTATCTTCCCCTATCAAGGTTGTGGGCTGATGTTGTGACGCTTGGACTGCAGCCTTGACAATGTCCACATCTGCATCCCCTGGTGCATTGATGACAGTACAGCCCTTCTTCTGCAGTTCCTCAGGGACAAGAATAAGCCCTTGTTTGTTACTGGATCTGGATAGGAAGTCATCCTTTCTTCCCACAAACTCAGTATTTGCATCCAAGCTAATAACCGGGTGTGCATGTTGCCCGCGCCGCTGATGTGTATTGTCTTTGATAGAAGGACCTTCACTATAACCATCAAAGACAACAGTTGCTTTACCATAATGCTTTATCGTAAAGTCTGCATATGACATAACTGTCACCCCTCTTCCATGGCAAGCGATGAATCAGGGAGCCACCATCAAGGACATACTGTTCAGTTGGTGGGATTGTTTCAGCCTAGAAAAAAATATTTATTTTATGTATAGGAAAAAGTCTAAAAATGTATTTAGTTTAGGACAAATTTGATCCACAGAGCTATCCACAACCTGTCAATAATTAACTGATACTCCTCACCTGAAATGGGTGACCTTTTCAGATGGTTTTAATAGGGCAAATACAAAATATTGGATTTCATAATTATGTAAGTGTATCTCTGCAGTTTGGACAAGACCAGTGGATTCCCAGGCCTCATAAACATAGGATTAGACACCAAAATTACTTGTCTAGGGTATATAATAAAGGAGCTATACACATTTTAGGGTGATTTTGACCATCTGGGACGCCATCTTGAAAATGACACCTTTTTAGTGGTCAGACTTTGGCAGACTTTTAGTATGTTATTAAGGACACCTAATGCTACAGAAAACTGTTGAAAAACCTTTTGTTGCAATTTTTTTGGGGTAAGGTGCTTTTTTTTCATATCTGCACCCGCCTACTAGTTATGTTCAGGTATTTAAGCACAAGTTCAGGAGGGCTGCTGCTTGTTACACATAGAAGCCCAAATTGTCCGTGTAATTCACCGTGAGAGGGTGATAAGACCACGATATGACATTTTATCTTTCCCTGATGAGATTTCAGCAGAATTTGTGAGAGCGCTACAGTTTTTCAGCAGAATCCCTGATGTATTTGAGTAACCTTCTCCATCCATACACTGTAAACTCTAATAAGTTCACAGAACTCAAGTTTTTTTTTAAACTGATTACCCAAAAATATTTTAGTGATATTTTTAAATGTTTTAAGTTTATATAAAATAAAAATTACACTTACAGTTGCCTTAAATTATCTTAATATTATCTTTAAAAAAGTAATATTCCACAGCTTATAGTTTGGGAGAAATACACTCAAAATTTTCAATATTCCTCAGCTCATAGTCTGTGAGAAATACACTCAAAATTAATTCTAAAATCAAATACTGATGCCAGCCCACTATACATATAATCAGCTAATAATGTTAGAATAAATGAAAGCGACACCACTGTTACAATTCAACCATTTTTAATGTTTAACCATTAAAAATTGTTTTAACTTTAACCATTGTTAATGTTTTTAATGTTTACGCATCGTGGGTCTGCCCTCTTTTCCTGCAAACAATGTGCATCGCTCTCCGTTTTTTTGCATGTGGGAGTTTCTGTACAGTATTGGAGACGTTGAACATATCGGGAAAGCAACTGCCTGTCAGTCGGTGCGTAAAGTGTGCCTTGCGCTAAAGCGCTTCATGCACAACTTTATTCATTTTCCTGGCCACAAACCTACGAGGGTCATTAAGGGTGCTTTCACACCTGTCCCGTTTCAAGCAGTTGTTCCGAACAGGGAACGTTTCCCCCTAAAGATCGGAACGTTTGGTACATGTGAACATAGCAATCGCGCTCTGAAACGGTACAAAACAAGCGATCCGAGATCTTGTGCCAATTACAGCACCATCCCAAAATGAGGCTGACTTTGTTAACAGGAAAGGTTTCCACAGCATCAATGTCCAAGTTGGTATAATGGAACCGTAAGCTGCTTTTATTTTTGAGCGCTCTCTTAATGATGTTTGAAAATGTATTTTTTCAATTGCCAGATGATGCGATGCTGCAAATCTAATATCAAACATGGAGGCGAGATGGCCAGGCTCTGTGCATGATGCAGGATGTAGGGAATAAGATTTGAGCACCACATTTCTACAGAGTGCGTTATATTACTAATATTATATTGTTCAGTTTTGCAAATATTCATGTATCTAACTTTGTGGTATATGTGCAATTGCAGGAGAATTTGCTGGCTATCTCCTGGGGGATAGAGGATATCTGCGCCCCCACTCTCATTACCCCGTACCCCGATCCGGATGCTGGAGCGCAAACGTTTCAACGTGGCTCACAGCAGAACCCGGGTCAAAATGATAGTCACAGAGTGCATGATCAAATCTGTCTCAATCATTTCAATTAAAGAAATACACTTGACAGAGTTTTCACTTTTTTTTATTTTTATTTTTTCAATTCATATTCCCATTGTTTGCTTCATTCATTTAATACAGGGGTGTCCAAAGTTGGTCCTCGGGGGCAGCAGTCTGCATGTTTCAGATGTCTCCCTGCATCAACACACCTGATTCTAATTAACGGTCGTCACCACCTTGTCATCAAAGTCTGGATAGTTGTGTTGATGACCAAGCTCCTTGTATCACGGTTTGATCAGGAGGACTTGCTCCATTTTTCAACCCTCGATAGATGATGTCTTTATAGATTCACCGGGAACTCGCACAACTCTGGGTTAACCAACTCTGGGTTAGTTGAGTTAATTCATAACCGGTGTGTTGGAACCGACTGAGGGGGTTTAGTCGTCATGGGTTCAAGTAACCTCAAGATGAGACTCAGTGTTTGTTCAACCTCCTTCTTGGAATACCCCCCAGGTATGATAGCCGTGGCCAAGGGGTGTTGACCAAACACAAGGGAGGCAGAACTTCCCTTTTACCAGTTTATTAGGCTGAAGGAGTGTGTGGTTTACAGAACAAAATAACAGATCCATAGAGAACAGTTAGGCTATCTGCAATAAACATCTATACTAAATAATACTCTTAAAATAACACCAAAGTATCATAACTCTGTCCTGCTGTTTAAACCTTTCTTGGTAATATAACTATAACTAAATAAACAGGTTTGTGTAACATTTATCCAAAATAATTTCAACAATCTGCCTCCAAATGATCACCCAATGTGGCAATATAATAACACTTTAAACAGGAATACAGGTAAAACATGTACTTACTTTTAGAAATACATGCACACAGGTGAACCAGAACTAATACTACTACTAACTAATAATCAAACTGGTAAAATTAAACTAAAACTAATATTTCTGCTCCGGTCTCCTTCTCATCTCCTCCCAGGGACTTTCCAACACAGCAGGTTCACTGCATGTGCAGTCAGTCCTGATTGGCTGCTGCCACTCAACAGCACATGAGAAGGGGCTGATGCTCCACCATCACCTCACAGTCTCTTAAACACTTACCATTAAATAATTTAACAACAGCGGGGCTTACAAGTTTCGCCACCATGGAGAGCAAATATGTCACCATGGAGATCGACTATGTCACCATGGAGATCGACTTTGTCACCATGGAGATCGACTTTGTCACCATGGAGATCGACTATGTCACCATGGAGATTGACTTTGTTACCATGGAGATAGACTATGTCACCAATCAGAAATGAAGTATAACAAACCAAGAGAACATTAAAAACATGAGGTTACGTGGTCACTAATAATAAAACACAAAGTCAAAGCAGTTCAGCACCACGGATGGCGACAGCATCATTTTGACACTCGCTTGAACTATTTCAGCTCAGTTTCTGCATCAGCAGCTGTAAAGTTTAGCAGAAGTGGCACAGCGGCCCACATGTTCACCAACATGAAGTACTACAGGCTGACTGAGTCAGAAACATCCCAGAGGAGGTTTTCATCACGGCGGTCTGCAGCGGGACCAGACCTGCTGCTGCTTCCATTTCCAGTGTCCAGCGCCGGTGAGGAGGGGGCTGCTGGTCAGGCAGCAGGTCTGCTGATCCCTGGAGCAGCTAGCGACTGCTCTGCTAACTCCCTCACATATTCCTTCACCTACTTGTGCCTTTTCTTCTGGCTTTGCCGCTCCGCCTTCATGCTGATGTGCAGTGAACTCATGTTAACTTAGTCCGTAAAGATGCTGGTTTGCTGACAAGTGACTGATGATGACGTTGGTGGACAAGTTTTACCCAAAATGCACTTGGAGACAATATCGGACATCCACTTGTAAATGTGCGCATCGTGAAGTTAAAAGTGAGAGTGAAAATAAAGTGCAACATTTGATTCAATATTTTACACTTACTATATCCCTCAAGTCAGTCGGTCTTGTAAAGATTTGAACAAACAATTACCCCAAAATATGATAATTCAGGTGTGTTTTTGTCCTACCCTTAATATAAAAGGGATGCAGGCTTGAAAATGTAGTCAATAATCTATAAATGTGGGTACGTTTCTCCCATGTTTAAGGTTTGTGAACCAGAGAGAGGAGGAGGAAGTGGGAACTTGCCCTAAGAAGGGCCGGTTTTGTCTCTGACAGGACGAGCTCTTCAGGAATGAGGACTTTGACAGGACGGGGCAGACTGTCTGCTTTAAACATGCTTTACAAACCATTTGAAACCTTTCAGCTCATCTTCAACATCCTTTTCCAAGGGTTTTAGCCCAAGCGATGTTTTTTGTTCCCTTCTTTTCATGTAGTTTCACAAGAGTGTGCACTTTTATTACTTAGGTGTAGTTTGTGTTGGTCTGAAGTTCTCTCCCTGTGATGCCCTGTTGTCTAGTGAAGTCTTCAGTTGAGTCATTTAACTGTATATTCATGTAACTCGGAGGCAGTGTTGGGGGTAACGCGTTACAAAAGTAACGCAATTACAGTAATGTATTACTATTTGCTGTAACGCAGTAATATAACGCATTACTAATACATTTTCGGTAATATTTTACTCGTTACAATCTAAGTAACGCGCGTTACAACGCATTTTAACCCGTTTAGCTGTTGTTAGAATTCACCAACACCGCGACGCGAGACATCCCAACAACAGAAAAAAGGACTCGGGAGCAAGCGCGATTTCCTGTTGTTTTTTTTTCTCTCCTGTTGAGGCTGATGATGACAACAGACACGACGCAGCCGGACTCTACGTTTGCGCGATGGACATTCGCCCATTATTTTCAGTTCCTCAAAGAGAAGGAGAAGAACGTCATTGTAAAATGCAACCTGTGTGCGACACCGAGGGAACTCTCGACGTCAAAAAATAGCACGAGTAACTTAAAGAAACACCTGGACCGGTGCCACGCTAACACTAAGCTGAAAGAGAGGGATGCACCTGCGGAGAAGAGAAAGAAAAAAGAGGACGAGCAGCATACGGGACAGACAAAGCAACAAAAGTTAAGTTTCTCTCGGTCTGCCATGGTTCTTGAAGCCAGAGAAGTGAGGAGACTGGTGGCAGAATTTATTGTGGAAGACATGCACTCCCTATCAACGGTAGAATCGCCAGCGTTCAGAAAGCTTGTCAGCAAAATCCCTGTGAGCAGCAACGACAAGGTAAGCTAACGTTGTCATAGAGAGTGGGCCATGCGGCCATGTATAGACCTTCTTATCATTTTAAATAACAACCTAAATAGCGAGTCCGTGCTGTTGAGGAGAAGTGAATCTCTCATGTTTTTTATTTTTATTATGATATGAATTTTTCATATACCGTAATACCGGTGAGTAGCGCACACAACGTTGGGAACGCAGCACGGCGGAACGTAGCGCCCGCCGGACCCTGTTTGTGAGGGGACTGGTTAGCGAGTGAGCAGTGAGCAGAACCGGCAGGGAAAAGTCAACCGTGCTGCGTGTCCGCGTGTAATCTAAATCTACCATGGCCTCAGCGTTAGGGCTCGGCCAAGTGAGGCTTTATAAATATATGGGCTTTATAAATGTATGAAATATATGAGCGCAGAGTCTCTGAGGAGTACGAGCCGGGCGCTGTGAAGCCTGATTTATAGTTCCGCGTCAAATCGACGCAGAGCTTTCGCCGTAGGGTACGCCGTAGTTCGCGTAACCCACGGCGTAAGGCCTGCGTTGGTGTAACGCGGAACCATAAGTCAGCCTTAAACCACACCTGCAGCCCATCAGCTCATGAGGATGAGAGGTTAAAACAGCGGGGCTCGTTTTGTTAACTCTGAGAGCTTTATTGGTTTGTTTTTTAGCTTGCTGGTGTTTTTTTCCTCTCTGGGATTTTTGAGTTATTTATGAAGAAGTTCTGAGTTCCGTGTGAGCAGTACTCGAGTTGAGGGGGGATGTGATGGCACCCCCCCAGAAATTAAAAACGGTCCAAATCATCCCCCCTGTAAAACACCTGTTTCAAGTAAATTTTCACTTGAAATAAGTAGAAAAATCTGCCAGTGGGACAAGATTTATCTTCTTATTACAAGCAAAAAAATCTTGTTCCACTGGCAGATTTTTCTACTTATTTCAAGTGAAAATCTACTTGAAACAGACTGGTTTATTGCTTGTGTAGTTGAAAAATACATGAGAACAGGACCTTGAAAACAAATAATCGCATATTAAATCGCAATCGTAATGTTGAGGAAAAAAATCGCAATTAGATTATTTTCAAAAATCGTTCAGCCCTACATTAGAATCATAAGTGCCGCCGCCTCATTGTAAACGGCATCATTTTGTGAGGCCATGCAAACCTGTATTTATACTAGTGTGGACATTAATGTTTTTCTACAATATTTCCTCCTCATGACAGTAAAATAGGCCATTCTAAGCCAATTTACTGTTTCACATGCGGTTGTGTTTGTGTGTGTTTGGCAGCGTGGAGGCATATCTACAAAAATATGGAAAATCTACAAAAGTCATCAGAATATTCAATTTAATGAACTATTTATCAAAATGTTGTCCCAGGGAATCACACCCCTGGCCTATGTTGTTCAATTGTCTCATTCTGTTTTCTATGGGCTGCATGTGGTGAGCTTGAACAGGACCATGGGTCAATTTACACCAGACTTACACTTTAAAAGGACAAAAAGTTCAGGCTCAGGATTTTTTTTTCTATCACCCCTGTTATTATTATTATTATTTTTTTTTTTTTACGGATATGCGAATATAGTCTGACCAATTTAAAAACAGCATGAGTTTAACATCTAGCTATCTTCTTAATTTTTCAGCATGTACTGCCTGACAGAAAAACATTCGCCAAAGATTTGGACAAGGCATATGCTGTCATGGAGAAGGAGCTGAAGAAAATACTCGAAGCCCAGCAGTATGTGTCAACAACAGCAGACATATGGAGTGCCAACAACAAAAGTTTTATGGGTGTCACCGTGCACTGGATTGATGCAGATACCTTGGCACGAAAGAAGGCTGCAATAGCTTGTAAAAGATTTAGGGGTAGACACACATATGATGCAATTGCAACATGCTAGAAGACATTTTTTCTCAGTATGGACTGACATACAATAAAGTGACTGCATATGTGACGGACAATGGGAGCAACTTTGTTAAAGCCTTCAAGGAGCATCAGCAACTTCAAGTGGAGTTGGAGGAGGAGGGGGAGGAGGAGGAGGGTGATGGTGAGGTGCAGTTCACAGACCTTCATAGTGTGCTTACTGCCGATGATGCTTAATCTAATTGCAAACAACGAGGTTGTTAAGTGGCTGGTGTCTAATCCAGAATCAAGGGCTGTGTATCGTAGTGCTACAGATAAATGTTCAGGACTGTGGACAAGGGCCAGCCGCTCCACCATCGCATCAGAGTGCCTGGAAGAGGTCAGTGAAAGAAAGTTGATTGTCCCCACAACAAGGTGGAACTCATTCTATAACGCCTATGCTCGTGTCATAGAAATGCCCCTCACTGACATAAATAGCCTATGCACACAGCTTCAGATTAAATGTATGAATGACAGGGAATACCAATTTCTCAAGGAATATTGTTACATTATGAAGCCTTTCACAGTTGCATTGGACATCCTACAGGGTGAGGACACTTGCTTTTTTGGGACACTTCAACCAACACTCGAAGTTTTGATGGCCAAAACCTTAGTAATGACACAGGGCCTATGGCAAATGACCACTGGGCTGCCTGAGGTTATCGTGGGAGCAATCAAAACTCGATTTGCTGCGATGATTGATTCCAAGGATGCACTTCTGGCTGCTGTTTCGCTGCCAAAGTTCAAGCTGCGCTGGGTAAAAGAAGAATCCAGAAGAGACCACATCAAACTCCTCCTCACAACGGAGTGCCGCTCCCTTACAACAGAAGAGCCTACAGCCCTGATGCCTGATCCCCCTCAACCTGCTGCTGCTGCCTCCAGCGAGGATGACTTTTTTTCTTTTGAAGTACAGCCCAGTGCCACAGCTGATGCGCCCATGTCAGTGGAAACAGAGGTAATGTCTTATCTCAGTTCTGCCCCTGTGATGGAAAGCCTGCACATGTTTCCAAGGATTAAAAAAATTGCACTCCGCTATAACACCCCAACACCATCCAGTGCACCAGTAGAAAGACTTTTCAGTCTTGGGAATCTTGTGCTCACCCCAAAACGCAACCGTCTTGGTGATGGACGCTTTCAGCGCCTTCTCCTGATGCGCTTCAACAGATATTTCAGTCAAGAGGGTGGTGGAATAGGCTAGTCCCCCCCGCTACACCCTAGAACCAGAAGTAGGCTATGTCCAGGCCATGACTGCCTTTATAGTTCTGTTTACTTTACCAGCCTTGTAGGCTGCATGCTACCTCTGTTATATAGGCCATTTGACAGGAACAGGTTTCTGTGAAGAAATAATTTTTTATTTTCAATTTTATGTTTATTTATTTATCCAGTCTTACATTTTTTGTGAAGTTGGGAGTGAAATGACTGATTTGTATTTCATATTTGCCAAATAGGCCCATGCACTTTATTTTATTTTCAGTATTCTTAAAGTACCGTATGTGCTTTAGCTAGAGCTCTAGCTGTAAGAGATTGAAATTTTACCAGCCTTTCTGTGGTAGCCTACGTTGTAGCCACGTTGTTTTTTGGCAAATTTCCTGGCTTCTCTGGCCTGTGTTTTATTGATTAGCCGTTGTAGGCTATGTTTAGATTACATGTTAATGTTTGTTGGACTCATAAAACAGAAGTTGTGTCCATTCAGTGCATGGCATCTTTGTGCTGTAAGCTTGAATTAAAAGGGAATAAAACAATAGAAACTAAAAGAAAAAGAGATTGTGTGTTTGTCATATTATAAGGCTATAGGCTATGTTATAGTGGGCTCTAACTCTATTTTGTTTCATATGAATAGGCCAGGACTTTAAATATTTGCAGCATCTCCATCATAACTTACAGACTTTGATCATTTGTCTGCTTATATGATTCTAACTGTCATTGTTACTTATTGTATTGTGCCATGAGCCTTTACTGTGCCTAATTATATCAAGTTATTAGTAGCTTTAGGGGCCTACACAGTCATTATGTTACATCATCCTCCACTGAATGTACATAATCAGCTATAACAATCTGCAGTTTAGCATTTTTAAATGCTTAGTCATATATTTCTGTGGCTATTTTGTTGAAAGTAACTCAAAAGTAATACACAAGTAGTGTAACGCATTACAATTCAGATATAGTAATATTGTAATGTAACTAATTACTTTCAAATGACAGTAACTAGTAATATATAATGTATTATATTTTGGATGTATATTTGTAAAGGAAATCTGGGACCTATTTTGTTTTGCAAATAAATGTTACTTTTATGTCCACGATGTTACAGACATTGGAGACATTAATGAGAATAATTATGAAGTAATCATATAAATATTACTAATATAATAACATAATTTGAATTATTACATGTTTAAACTATTATATGAATGATATTCCAATATTTTAAATATGTATGTTTATTCTGTAAACTGAGTTTTAGTAGCCCAAACATTGATTTAACATAAATAGCAGGTGCGTGTGTGTTCATTGCTCCTAACTGTTTATTTCCATCAGAAAGTCCCTGGTTGTAGCTCTGCTGTAGAATCTCTGCTGATAATTATTCATAAGTTTGCAGTGTCAGAACCACATCTGTCATGTTTAGAACAAAGTTTAGAAACATCAGAAACCAAACATCCATCCGTTCCACGGACTCGCTGCTTCGGATCACGTGGTTCAGTCAAACAGCGACATCTGGTGCTGATTGGACGGACTTGGTGACGTCACAGCCGCAGCAGTGTTCTTTGGCCGTTATTGGAATAAATGTTGTTAAAACCTCCCCGTGTGTAAGAAGGAGCTTTCAATAACCGATGACACGGAAATAATATTATTTTTCATCCAAGATTCATTTCTGATATTTAATACTCTGGTTATTCCAGATGAAATGATGATGTTTATAAATCAGACGCCAGCACAGTTATGTCTGTTTATGAACATTTGATAACTGGATGGTTTATTAACGGCTAAACCACGTTTTAGGAGAAAATACTACACTGTGTTGAAAAACTACATTTGGAATCAAGTGTCATAATGGAATTTTACTTAGATTTTATTTTAATTAGTTCAGATAATAAATCACATTTGAAGTTTCAAAACCAGGAACATTTAATCCTCCTTGGTTGTAGGAGTTACTCAGGATGTTTCTGTTGAGATAAGGACATTTGTTTTTTCCAGATAAAATGAAATAAAACCGTATTGATTTGTTTAATGACTGATGCAGGAGTCTCCAGTAGTTTGGGGGATAAACTAAACCAGAGACTGAAACGGAGCTGCAACACTTCTGCTTCATGAGGTCGATACAGATCCAGCTCAAACCAGTTCAATCCAGACACACAATTCCACTAAAACACTTTTACATTTGTGTTATTTATTCTAGAACAATGTAGTTGGTGTTCTAGTTTTCCTTTACTCGGTAGTTTAAAGCAGTTATCTCCTTGTATTTTGTCCGCTCTTGTTAAACCGAGTTTACGCCCCCTGGTGGCGGCGGCCGGTATGACACGTACCGGCCGCGCTGAACCAGGAAACTCTCGGTCAGAGTGAAAGTAAATCTGCAGTAACACATGTGGAGGATCAGGCGTTAAACGGGCCCGGTGAGGTGATCCGAGGACGGAGAACAGCTGCTGATAACCGGATCAATACTTAAAAGTTTATTTCACTCCTGATCTTTGTCTTTTAACTCAGAGAGGTGAAGGTAGGAACTCGTTCTCACTTCTGATTTACCTGCAGACTTTGATCATTCTTGTGTCTGAGGACAAATCTACATGATTGTTAATGACAACATTTTTATTGGTGTTATTATTGATCAGAAAGACCGTGATGATCAGCCGATGATTAGTTTTGTTCATCAATCAAACTTTGGTGTTTTTATTTCCTGGAATGAACCTGTCGTCTCCAACATTAAAGTCAGGCTGCTGTTTCCTGTGGAGCCTTTCAAAATAAAGCATGGTTCCTGGAGGAAGTTGTTGCTTGTGTAAGTGTGTGATGAGGCTGTGAAGGAGGAGGAGACAGTTTCACCTCTGAGCTTCTTCACATTTACAGGAACCAGACTCATGTAGAGTCCTCATGTTCTGGGTATGGGTCTCTGTAAAGCGTCTAGAGACAACTCTGTTGTATTAGACGCTATATAAATAAAATTGAATTGAAATTGAAAATTAGAGGCCCAGTCTCTTTCTGCTTGTTTAAGTTTCTCAACTTCCTGTTTCTGCAGTAAAACTCTGTTGTTCACAGAATTTAATGTTTTTAATCTCAGAAAACAGAAAATGAGGAAAGTGCTGAGAGTTAGTAATTAAGTAAAGGGCATTTATAAAGCACATTTAAAACAGAGATATTATTGACCAAAGTGCTGTACATGATGATAATGATGTCAAAAAAAGAAAGAAAGAAGGTTCAGTGACAACAAATAAATCACAAATTTGACCTAAAAACACAGATGTAAGAAATGACAGGATTAGGGGAGTGGGAAAGCTAGTGAATAGAGGTGGGTTTTTAATCTTAAAGCAGGAGATAGTGGGGGCACATCGGATGTCTGAGGGTAACTGGTTCCACGGCCCTATCACCTTTCAGCTCCAGTTTTCTCTGACTAGAGGAGCTCAGGGACTGCATGGTGGCTGACTGGAACTAAAGAAGGTCAGTGATATAAGCATGGGCCTGCCCTTTTAGAGCCTTAAAATCCATAAGTAAAACTTTTATTTAATTATAAAATATATGTGGAGCCAATGCGGTGAATCCAAGACAGGGGTGACATGTCCACGGTTCCTTGTACCAGTCAGCAGTCTTGCTGCCCCATTTTGGACCAACTGCAGGCATGGTAATAAAGACTGGGGGAGGCCAAGGTAGAGGCAATTGCAGTAATCAAAGGGAGATGTAATGAATTACGTGGATTACTTTTTCCAAGTCATTATAGGTTCAAAACAATTTAAGGTGGGAGATGTTACGTAGCTGATAAAAACAGTTTTTAACAACAGAGCTTATCTGTTTGCCAAGACTGAGCCCTGAATCCAGTAGAACCCCCAGGTTTCTGGCGTGAGATTTAACATGCAGGGTGAGGTGAACTAGTTTACTTGCAACAGTGTTTGTTGATTTAGGAGGACCAAAGATGATGACTTCTGTTTTGCCAAGTGTTATTAAACTGGAGATAGTTGTTTGACATCCAGACTTTGATATCTTCAAACAGTCCAGGAGAGACTGTACAGAGTTGGTGGATTTCAGTGGGAGGTACAGTTGAGAGTCATCTGCATATAAATGAAAAGAGATATTGTATTTTCTGATGATGTCGCCAAGGGGAAGCGTGTAGAGGCAGAAGAGCAATGGGCCTTGTATGGACCCCTGAGGGGCTCCATAGGAGGCAGAGGCAATAGATGAGGAGAACCGGTCAATGAACACGGATAATGTCCTATGTTTAAGATAGGAATTTAACTAGTCCAGGGTTAGGGTTAGGGTTAAGGCTTGCATGCAAAATTTGGTGACTTTTTGGGGAACTATCAAATATGGACCAATCAGACAAAGGGGGGGCGCTCTTTTTGGCGTCTATCTGAGACTGAGAAAAGTAATACGTGTTGTTGCAGGATGGAGACGAACATTTTGATGTATAACACACCTGGGTGCACGTTACGGTTCGGGCCGTATTAATTGCCGAAGAAATGGCATAAATTGCGCCAAAATTACACGATCAATTCAAAAAGGCTAACTTCCTGTTGGGTTTCAGCCATGGCGCCAAGAGACTTTTCTTTAAGTTGTGACATGATACAGGTGTGTAGCGAGTTTCATGCATACACGTCAAACCGTATTGTGGGGCTTGAGGCACAAAGTTTTTTCTGTCTGGACCAATCAGATGAAGGCTGGGCGCGCTTTTTGGCGTCTGTTGTCGCCACGGTAACGCTTTTGACTGAGAAAAGTAATGCGCGTTGTTGCAGGATGGAGACGCACATTTTGATGTATAACACACCTGGGTGCACGTTACGGTTCGGGCCGTATTAACTGCCGAAGGAATGGCATAAATTGCGCCAAAAATGCGTGCAAAATTTGGTGATTTTTGGGGCACGTTTAGGGGGGCAAAAAGGCCCTCCTTTCGTCAGAAGAAAGAATAAAGAAAAATTCCTACAGGTACATTAGGGCCTTCGCACTGTAAGTACTCGGGCCCTAATAACATCAGGGTTGCATTTTCCCCTGGATCTAAAGTATGCAGCAGATCATTAGTCACCGTAAGTAAGGGTGTTTTGGTCCTGTGAAGGGCTCTAAAACCAGACTGAAAAGGTTCTACAATCTTGTGCATGTTTGAAAAAGGGAGCAACTGAGAAAAACTGGTTCCTGACTGCATTCAAGTAACATAAACACTAAAGAGAGGAGCAAACCAGTGCAGGATCAGCTGATCTCTGTCCAACACCAGTGATGTGTGTTTCCTCTGCAGATTAAGGTGTGTGTGTGAGCTGATGTGTGTTTCCTCTGCAGATGAAGGTGTGTGTGTGTGAGCTGATGTGGACGTGAATTCAGCAGAATGCACCAGTGTGAGGACGGAGAGGAGGGAGTTCCTCCCTCTAAAACCTCTCTGTGTGGGGAACATGAGAGTCGGAGCAAAGCTCAGAGGTGAGATGAGAATCTCTAACTGTCCCTGACTCTTCTGCATGTCCGAGCTCAAGACTCACATCACCAAACATCATTATTACAGGAATCGACCTGGACCTGGACCTGGACCTGGACCTGGACCTGGACCTGAACCTGGACCTGGACCTGGACCCAGCTGTGTGTCCTTGAAGAGCGACAAGTCAATGGAATATATTCTTACCTTCAAAGGAGAGCAACGTTCGGCTGTAAAGACGTGAGTGTATCCAAACGCTGCCAATGATTTATGTTTAATACTTTTTAAATAGACTGAATATTTTTATCTGTATATCTTATTTTTCATATAAATAAAAATATTTACATTTTGAACTGTTATTTTCTATCAGGGTCCATCAGAAACGAGACTCTCTTGAACATGAACCCAGCTGTTTGTCCTTGAAGAGCGACCACTCAAAGGACGGGTTTATCGACTTTAAAAGAGACCAACAGTCTTCTTCAGAGAGGTGAGATGTATTTAAACACATTAAATGTAAATTTATAAATATAAATATAATAACAACTAGAAAATTTCAGGAAATTTTGATATGGGCATGCCCTACTGCCCATTCGACCCCTCTTGCTGCTTTGGTTTGGGGCTGTAGTGTTTGTGTTCGGGGTGGTTCTATTTAAGTTTGAGGTGTTTACGGTTGTATTGCATTCATTCCTGTGCTCCCAATAGTTATTAATGGGGCTCGCTTTTTGGCGTCCAGCGTCGCCACGGTAATGCTTTTGACTGAGAAAAATGATGCCCATCGAGGCACGATGGAGACGCATGTAACGATGTATGCCATGCATGGGTGCACGTTCCGGTTCAGGCTACGTTCACGGATAGGTTTTTTTTTCACCATGGTAAGAAACCCCATTCAAATGAAAGGGCCATTTGGCCTGGATTTTGACATAAAATGTCCTTAAATCGCAGCTTCATGAAATTTGAATATGTTAAAGTCCACAGCGTGCCGAGTCTGGGAACATTTGTATGATGTCTCTACGGTAATCTGTTGCCTAGCAACAAGCGTCCAAAGTCAAATGGAAATTTAAAAAAAAAAGAAAGGTAAATATCGCAAAAACGGTACTAATTGGCATTATGAGATTGACCCTAGGCCGGAGGTCAATGATCGACTTTGTTGTCGTTTCATCTGACCTTCGGCCGCATGTCTTGGACACTCGGGTGAAGAGAGGGGCTGAGCTGTCAACTGATCACCACCTGGTGGTGAGTTGGATGCGCTGGCGGAGGAGGAGGTTGGACAGACCGGGCAGACCCAAACGGATTGTGAGGGTCTGTTGGGAACGTCTGGCTGAGCCCTCTGTCAGGGACATCTTCAACTCCACCTCCGGGAGAGCTTCTCTCGGATCCCGGGGGAGGCGGGGGACATCGAGTCCGAGTGGACCATGTTCTCTGCCTCCATTGTCAACGCGGCGGCTCGAAGCTGTGGACGCAAGGTCTCCGGTGCCTGTCGTGGCGGCAATCCTAGAACCCGGTGGTGGACACCGGAAGTACAGGATGCCGTCAGACTGAAGAAGGAGTCCTACCGGGCTATGTTGGCCGGTGGGACTCCTGACGCAGTAGATAGGTACCGGCAGGCCAAGCGGGCCGCGGCTCGGGCAGTCCTGGAGGCAAAAACTCGGGTCTGGGAGGAGTTCGGGGAGGCCATGGAGGAGGACTTTCGGTCGGCCTCGAGGAAATTCTGGAGGACCGTTCGGCGCCTCAGAAGGGGGAAGCAGTACTCTGCCGGCACCATTTATGGTGCTGGTGGGGAGCTGTTGACCTCGACTGGGGACATTGTCGGACGGTGGAAGGAATACTTTGAGGATCTCCTTAACCCGACTGACATGCCTTCCACTGAGGAAGCAGAGGGTTGGGGCTCGGAGGCGTGCTCATCCATCACCCAAGCCGAGGTCACCGAGGTGGTTCGTAAGCTCCTCGGTGGCCGGGCACCGGGGGTGGATGAGATTCGCCCTGAGTACCTCAAGTCTCTGGATGTCGTAGGGCTGTCTTGGCTGACACGCCTCTGCGACATTGCATGGAGGAAGGGGACAGTACCGCTGGGGTGGCAAACCGGGGTGGTGGTCCCTCTGTTCAAAAAGGGGGACCGGAGAGTGTGTTCCAACTACAGGGGGATCACACTTCTCAGCCTCAGGGAAAGTCTACGCCAGGGTACTGGAGAGGAGATTACGGCCGATAGTCGAACCTCGGATTCAGGAGGAACAATGCGGTTTTCGTCCCGGTCGTGGAACACTGGACCAGCTCTATACCCTCCGCAGGGTGCTCGAGGGTTCATGGGAATTTGCCCAACCAGTCTACATGTGTTTTGTGGATCTGGAGAAGACATTTGACCGTGTCCCTCGTGCCATTCTGTGGGGGGTGCTGAGTGAGTATGGAGTCCGGGGCCCTCTACTAAGGGCTGTCCGGTCTCTGTATGATCGAAGCAGGAGTCTGGTTCGCATTGCCGGCAGTAAGTCAGACTTGTTCCCGGTGCATGTTGGACTCCGGCAGGGCTGCCCTTTGTCACCGGTCCTGTTCATAATTTTTATGGACAGGATTTCTAGGCGCAGCCAGGGGCCAGAGGGGATCCGGTTTGGGAACCTCAGGATTTCATCTCTGCTTTTTGCAGATGATGTTGTCCTGTTGGCTTCATCAGACCGGGACCTCCAGCATGTGCTGGGGCGGTTTGCGGCCGAGTGCGACGCGGCAGGGATGAGAATCAGCACCTCCAAGACCGAGGCCATGGTTCTCGACCGGAAAAGGGTGGCATGCCTTCTCCGGGTGGGTGGAGAAGTCCTGCCTCAGGTGGAGGAGTTCAAGTATCTCGGGATCTTGTTCACGAGTGAGGGAACAATGGAGCGTGAGATTGACAGGCGGATCGGTGCAGCGTCCGCAGTAATGCGGTCGATGTACTGGACCGTCGTGGTAAAGAGGGAGCTGAGTCGAAAGGCGAAGCTCTCGATTTACCGGTCAATCTACGCCCCTACCCTCACCTATGGTCATGAACTTTGGGTAGTGACCGAAAGGACAAGATCGCGGATACAAGCGGCCGAGATGAGTTTCCTCCGCAGGGTGGCTGGACGCTCCCTTAGAGATGAGTTTCCTCCGCAGGGTGGCTGGACGCTCCCTTAGAGATAGGGTGAGGAGTTCGGTCACCCGGGAGGAGCTCGGAGTCGAGCCGCTACTCCTCCACATTGAGAGGAGTCAGCTGAGGTGGCTTGGGCATCTGTACCGGATGCCTCCTGGACGCCTCCCTAGGGAGGTGTTCCAGGCATGTCCCACCGGGAGGAGACCCCGGGGAAGACCCAGGACACGCTGGAGAGACTATGTCTCTCGGCTGGCCTGGGAACGCCTCGGACTCCCCCCGGAAGAGCTGGAGGAGGTGTCTGGGGTGAGGGAAGTCTGGGCATCCCTGCTGAAGCTGCTGCCCCTGCGACCCGGTAACGGATAAAGCGGGAGAAGATGATGATGATGATGATGATGATGAGATTGTAAGGTCCGTTAGTGCCATTCGGGCCAAGTGTTTGAAAGTTTGAACGATGTCTCTACGAAAAAGTTCGGCCGAGCAATAAGCGTCTGAATTTTTGCCTTTTTTTTGCTTTTTGGCATCTAGCGTTTCCACGGTAACGCTTTTGACTGAAAAAAGTAATACCCATCGAGGCACGATGGAGACGCATCTAACGATGTATGCCATGCATGGGTGCTCATTGCGGTCCGAGCAGCATTAACAGATGTTTTATTCACATGCTCCCCCATACAAATGCATAGGTTTTTGTTGCCATGGTAACAAGCTCCATAGCATAGAATGGGACAATTTGGCTTCAATATCTCAAAAGCTGTAAACGACAGCGTAATGAGACCTCAGTATGTTGTAGTCCACAGCAACCCGAGTCTTTTAACGTTGAATCAAAGTCTCTACGATATCGCGTTGCCACGCAACAAGCGTCCAAAGTTCCGTTAGTATCAAAATGAGCAAAGTGGAATATCTCAAAAACCGTAAAAGCTAGCATGATGAGACTAAAATATGTTGTAGTACAACGCGTCCCGGGTTTGTCAATGTTGTAATGATGTCTGTACGACAAACCGTTGCCTAGCAACAAGCGTCCAAAATAAAATTTCGCAAAAACCGTAATAACTAGCATGATGAAGTTGTACGGTCCTTTAGTGACAATCGGGCCGAGTGTTTGAAAGTTTGAACGATGTCTCTACGATAAAGTTTGGCCGAGCAATAAGCGTGCAAAATTTCGCCTTTTTTTGGCTTTTTGGCAACTAGCGTTGCCACGGTAACCCCTATTACTGAGAAAAGTAATGCCCATCGAGGCACGATGGAGACGCATCCAACGATGTAAGGCATGCATGGGTGCACGTTGCGGTTCGGGCCGTATTAACGGACGAAAAAAAGTGCAGAATAATAATAAGGAAGAAAAGGGAAACCTTTTCTGTATACCATTATATCGCCAAGCTGTAAACGACAGCGTAATGAGACCTCAGTATGTTGTAGTCCACAGCAACCCGAGTCTTTTAACGTTGAATCAAAGTCTCTACGATATCGCGTTGCCGCGCAACAGGCGTCCAAAGTTCCGTTAGTATCAAAATGAGCAAAGTGGAATATCTCAAAAACCGTAAAAGCTAGCATGATGAGACTAAACTATGTTGTAGTACAACGCGTCCCGGGTTTGTCAATGTTGTAATGATGTCTGTACGACAAACCGTTGCCTAGCAACAAGCGTCCAAAATAAAATTGATTTTTTTTTTTAATTGAAAGTTAAATTTCGCAAAAACCGTAATAACTAGCGTGATGAAGTTGTACGGTCCTTTAGTGACAATCGGGGCGAGTGTTTGAAAGTTTGAACGATGTCTCTACGATAAAGTTTGGCCGAGCAATAAGCGTGCAAAATTTCGCCTTTTTTTTTGCTTTTTGGCAACTAGCGTTGCCACGGTAACCCATATTACTGAGAAAAGTAATGCCCATCGAGGCACGATGGAGACGCATCCAACGATGTATGGCATGCATGGGTGCACGTTGCGGTTCGGGCCGCATTAACGGACGAAAAAAAGTGCGGAATAATAATAAGGAAGAAAAGGGAAACCTTTTCTGTATACCATATATCGCCTTCATTTTCATGTTTTTCCTAATTTTTTCGGGCGTGTTTTATTTTTTGGGGATTTTTTTTTTCCACATCAGAGCGGGGTCATGCTGCACATCCGCTGGTGTGACAGGGGACTTTTGCGACTTTAGCTTTTTAGCTAAATGCTAGCAACATTGCCCTTTTGGCTATTCTGGACGATTGCAATATGGTCATGCCACTACTTGGCATGCCCATAATAACAAATATTATATAAATTAAATTCCTCTGGTTGACACATCTGGAGGTCTTACCTTCCAGAGGACTGATCCTGATGATGATCCAGAGTTCCTCTTACTGATCCTGATGATGATCCAGAGTTCCTCTTACTGATCCTGATGATGATCCAGAGTTCCTCTTACTTATCCTGGTGATGGTCCAGAGTTCCTCTTACTGATCCTCATGATAGTCCAGAGTTCATCAGCTGCTTCATGTCTCCATCAGTTGTGCATGTTCCTGATCTTGTTGTAACTTTTCACTGAGGTCACATGTTCTCGGTGGATCAGCAGGATTAGTAAACCTTCAGCACCACCAGTCCTCTGATGGACTGTCCTCATCCAAACAGGACTTCATGGACCTTCAGCTGTTGTTTGTCTGGTGTTTGTCTTTGTGAGGACAGACATGATGTGAGCTAATTCTTCCTGGTTCCTCCACAGAGTGGACCAGCAGATCTCAGAGTCCCCCAGTGGTCCGTCTGTCCAGCAGCATCAGACACAGCTGGACTCCGTCTTTCAGGTCTGTACATGAACAACAACTGCTTCTCCACCTGTTCTGTTGATGTTTGTCTCCATGCTGGTCTCTGGAGACCAGTGGACTGTCAATCTGTCCAACATGGACCTGATGTTTGTCTCCATGCTGGTCTCTGGAGACCAGTGGACTGTCAGTCTGTCCAACATGGACCAGATGTTTGTCTCCATGCTGGTCTCTGGAGACCAGTGGACTGTCAGTCTTTCCAACATGGACCTGATGTTTGTCTCCATGCTGGTCTCTGGAGACCAGTGGACTGTCAGTCTGTCCATCATGGGTCTGATGTTTGTCTCCATGCTGGTCTCCGGAGACCAGTGGACTGTCAGTCTGTCCATCATGGGTCTGATGTTTGTCTCCATGCTGGTCTCTGGAGACCAGTGGACTGTCAGTCTGTCCAACATGGACCGGATGTTTGTCTCCATGCTGGTCTCTGGAGACCAGTGGACTGTCAGTCTGTCCAACATGGGTCTGATGTTTGTCTCCATGCTGGTCTCTGGAGACCAGTGGACTGTCAGTCTGTCCATCATGGACCTGATGTTTGTCTCCGTAGTTTCAGTCTGATTGTGTCCTTCATGTGATCTTCTGTTCCAGCTGCTGGAGGAAAACATTGTCATGTTTGTGAAGACCGAGCTGAAGAAGATCCAGAGGGTTCTGAGTCCAGATTATCCAGAATCCCTAGAGCACCTGTTGGAGGGTGAGGATGAAGAGCAGAGGAGCAGCAGAGAGGCGTTTGTGAAGATCACAATGAACTTTCTGAGGAGAATGAAGCAGGAGGAGCTGGCTGAGCGTCTGCAGAGCAGTAAGAGGATTTCTATGAACATTTAAGCTGCTGGATTAATGTCCCAGAATGCCACAGGAGATAAACAACATTCACAGATCAGCCACAACATTAAAACTACTGAAAGATGAAGTACTGCTCTTCTTGTTCCAACAATGTTCTGCTTGAATCAAATCTGCATTCTTGATCCACACGAAGGTTATTTTGACCGTTGACACCCAGCTAAATATTTCTGCAGGCCAGTTGCCCCCCATGGCCTAGTACCCCCCTACAGTAGCACCCTCCCTGTACAGGACAGCAGTGGACCTCAATAAACATCATTAATTATGAATTTAACTTATAATGCACTTTACATTCAATGAATCTCAAAGGGCAGACTGAGGGAAGCGTGGCTGCCATATTGCACCAAACGGCCCCTCCGACCACCACCACACATTCATACGGGGCAAGGTGGGTAAGGTGTCTTGCCCAAGGACACTACGACAGCAACTGGGATGGAGCAGGATTCGAACCGCCAACCTTCCGATCATTGGACGACCCAATCTACCACCTGAGCTACTCCCGCCCTTTTAACTGACCAACACCACAAGATAACTGGAAGATTTTAGTCCTGGTTTTCCTCTTCCAGGAATCCTGCTGAACTCCAGATTGTCTTGATGGTTCTACAGATTATTGGATCAGGTCATCTTCTGGTGTTTTCCAATCCTAAACCTGGAAAATCCACTTCACAGACAACACAACAATAACAAGAACACAGCAAACCACAAACCCACAACCCACCAGGGCTGTACTGCTAACATCCTGGTACTAGAAACTCCAGGACCACCAGATGTTCTTGTCACTTCCACGTCCTGAATGTTAAGAGGTGTTTTGGTGGTAAAAGTGATTCTACTCAATATTGGACAGCTCATCGTAACGTTAGAGTCGATCAGTGTCGGTTCACATCCTGATTCTTTAAGAGAATTAAGTTGAACTTTATAAAACACTAATTGTTTTTTTTTCATGTGTATTCAGATGTTTCTGCTGCAGTTTGTAAAAAGCGGCTGAAGTCTAAGCTGAAGAAGAAGTCCCAGTGTGTGTTTGAGGGGCTTGGTAAAGCAGGAAACCCAACCCTTCTGGAGCAGATCTACACAGAGCTCTACATCACAGAGGGAGGGACTGGAGAGGTCAACAATGAACATGAAGTCAGACAGATTGAAGCAGCTTCAAGGAAACCACACAGAGCAGAAACAGCCATCAGACAGGAAGACATCTTTAAACTCCCACCTGGAAGAGATGAACCAATCAGAACAGTGATGACGAAGGGAGTGGCCGGCATCGGGAAAACAGTCCTAACACAGAAGTTCACTCTGGACTGGGCTGAAGGCAGAACCAACCAGGACATCCAGTTCCTGCTTCCATTCACCTTCAGAGAGCTGAATGTGCTGAAAGAGAGAAAGTTCAGCTTGGTGGAACTTGTTCATCACTTCTTCACCGAAACCAGAGAAATGTGCAGCTTTGAAGAGCTCCAGGTCGTGTTCATCTTTGACGGTCTGGATGAGAGTCGACTTCCTCTGGACTTCCACAACAATGAGGTCCTGACTGATGTTACAGAGTCCACCTCAGTGGATGTGCTGCTGACAAACCTCATCAGGGGGAACCTGCTTCCTTCTGCTCGTCTCTGGATCACCACACGACCCGCAGCAGCCAATCAGATCCCTCCTGAGTGTGTTGACATGGTGACTGAAGTCAGAGGGTTTAGTGACCCACAGAAGGAGGAATACTTCAGGAAGAGGTTCAGAGAAGAAGAGCAGACCAGCAAGATCATCTCCCACATCAAGACATCACGGAGCCTCCACATCATGTGCCACATCCCAGTCTTCTGCTGGATCACTGCTACGGTCCTGGAGAACGTCCTGGAAAATGTCCTGGAGACCAGAGAGGGAGGGGGGCTGCCCAAGACCCTGACTGAGATGTACATCCACTTCCTGGTGGTCCAGGCCAAACTGAAGAAGGTCAAGTATGACGGAGGAGCTGAGACGGATCCACACTGGAGTCCAGAGAGCAGGAAGATGGTGGAGTCTCTGGGAAAACTGGCTTTTGAGCAGCTGCAGAAAGGAAACCTGATCTTCTATGAACCAGACCTGAGAGAGTGTGGCATCGATGTCAGAGAGGCTTCAGTTTACTCAGGAGTGTTCACACAGATCTTTAGAGAGGAGAGCAGCCTGTACCAGGACCAGGTCTTCTGCTTCATCCATCTGAGTGTTCAGGAGTTTCTGGCTGCTCTTCATGTCCATTGGACCTTCATCAAGTCTGGAGTCAACCTGCTGGAGGAACAAAGAAACACCTCCAGGTGGTTTAAAACCAGAGCCGTGACTGACCTCCATCAGAGTGCTGTGGACAAGGCCTTACAGAGTCCAAATGGAAACCTGGACTTGTTCCTTCGCTTCCTCCTGGGTCTTTCACTGGAGACCAATCAGACTCTCCTACGAGGTCTGTTGGAACTAAAAAAAAGAAGTTCACAGAACAATCAGGAAACAGTTAAATACATCAAGAAGAAGATCACAGAGGATCTGTCTGCAGAGAGAAGCATCAACCTGTTCCACTGTCTGAATGAACTGAATGATGGTTCTCTGTTGGAGGACGTCCAACGGTACCTGAGGTCTGGACGTCTCTCCACACATAAACTGTCTCGTGCTCAGTGGTCGGCTCTGATCTTCATCTTACTGTCATCAGAAGATCTGGAGGTGTTTGACCTGAAGAAGTTCTCAGCTTCAGAGGAGGTTCTACGGAGGCTGCTGCCGGTGGTCAAAGCCTCCAAGAAAGTTGTGTAAGGACCAACACGGACACATCTGTTTTAATTACAATCACATGTTTTCTTGGAGGAAACCAGTTAAATTCACTGTTCAACTAAGTTCAGGTTCATGTGGGACCAGTTCTCATCAATGATTCATCACAGGAAACTCAATACTTATTGATTATTAGTTTAAATAATCAGCATTTATTGATATTATATCATTTCGTTGTTAAATGACAATCAACTTTTAAATAACCTCATGATCTCTCTTTAATCTCCTCTGCAGGTTGAGTGACTGTAACCTCTCAGAGAACATCTGTCCACTTCTGTCCTCAGTTCTCAGCTCTCAGTCCTCCAGTCTGACAGAACTGGACCTGAGTAACAACCACCTGCAGGATTCAGGACTGAAGAATCTGTGTCCTGGACTGGAGAGTCCACACTGTCAACTGGAGTCTCTCAGGTCAGAATCCACCAAGTGTTTAACTGGTGACCATTACAACTGTTTGTTTGGTTGTTTTGTTAGATCTCCGTTAGCTGCTGACCTTTCACAGCAGTTTCTCTGGGGTCTCATCAGAATCATCAGCTGAATTACAACATTATCATTAATTAAAATACGTAAACATACATGCTCACAACTCAGACAACAGAAACTAGGACACCTGCTTAAAGTAAAAAAAAACAACATTATAATCAGCACAATGGCATTATGACTGTACATTTCCTCTTTTTAAAGTCAGGATTTAAATTTTTCTCATCACACTCAACAAGATATTAAGAGAAATCAAATCAAGAGCTCAATTTAAAAAGAATACAAACATATTTTCAATTTTTCAACAACACAACAACTTTCTGGACAGTGTGAGATAGAACAAACAATCATGTGCTGTTCACATTTTAACACCCCCTTCAGCAAAACTACACACAAACACACAAGAAATAGAGGAAAAGGAAACAGTGTCAAAACAATAAACAGATTAATAGCTCAATTCTTAACACTCCATTTTATTTTCCATAATAAACAAAAATAACTTGAGCTTCTTGTTAAAGCTTATCATTTTATCTCAAGTCCAAAGTTCTGGTAATTCACTCCACACCACCATCGCTCTGTGATTCATTGTCTTCTGTTTTAAGTTACTTCTACATGGAGGCAACAGAAAATGACCTGCTGATGTCCAACTCGACCAATTATTGTGTGTGTGAAAAACATGATAATTTTCTGTAGTGTTTCTGGTGTTTTAGTCATAACTACTTTATTGATTAAACTCATCAATGGATATTTCCTCCTACATTCTCCACTTCACCAGGATGGATGGGGATTCATTACTTCCACTGGTCTGATAAAGTTGCTGAATGACTCAGCCAGCTGCTTTGTTCTGATTTACCTGCAGCCTGGCCAGGTTTCGTTTGGTTGTACTGGACCAAATCACGGAGCAATAATCTACATTTGACAAGACCGATGCGTGTATCACCTGTTTAATCAAATCATTAGGCAAAAACTTCCTGCAGTGTTTAATCACAGCTATAACTCTACCCATTCTCTGCACTATTTGGTCAACTTGTCTATTCCAGGACATTTGACTCTCTACAACATCCCCTAATACCTTCACTTCTGTTACTTGCTCTCTTACTACTTCACCCATATTTAAGCATAGCACAGGGTCATTTATTAATGAATGTTTTAAACCTAAAACAGTACACTTTCTCTTCACCTTATCCAGAACTAATTTGTTTCTTATCATCCATTTTTATGTCAATTTTAAATCCACCCTTTAAATCTCAAGTGAATTCAGCAGGCACATTTGCTGATGTATAAACTGTCAAATCGTCAGCATACATTGCAATGGTGGCATGATTTAGAATAAACAGTAAATCATTGATGAATATTGAAAATAAAAGCAGACCCAAAGAACTCCCTTGGGGAACCCCACAGCTCACACTCTCAGCTTGGAATCGCTACCATTAAAGTAAACAGTGCTTTTCCCATCAGACAAATAACTCTACATGCAATAGTAGCTGATTCAAAACCATAGCAGCTTAACTTATTCAATAACACATTATGGTCATTATTAACCTAGAGACATGTGGAGGAGAGTGGACCATACACCTCCAGTTATAATATCTTTACACTGGTTTCCTGTCTGTCCCAGAATAGATGTTAAATCCTGCTCCTGGTTTATGAATCTCTGACTGATTTTGGATCAAAATAAATCTCTGATCTCCTGGTCCATGATGACCAAAAAAGCAATCAGCTTTTGCTCCTCACCTGTGGAACAAACTCCCAGAATGCATCAGGGATGCTGAAACTCTCTATAGCCTTAAATGAAGTTGAAAATCTTTTTATCTGTTTACCTTTTTATTTACTTATGTCTGTCTGTATTTAATTACTGCTTTTAAATTCTTAAATGTTTTATTCATTTTTTATTTTTTTATTTTAAGCACTTTGAGTTGTCTTGTACATGAAATGTTTTACACAAACTTTCATAAATAACCTCATGATCTCTCTTGAATCTCCTCTGCAGGTTGAGTGACTGTAACCTCTCAGAGAACATCTGTCCACTTCTGTCCTCAGTTCTCAGCTCTCAGTCCTCCAGTCTGACAGAACTGGACCTGAGTAACAACCACCTGCAGGATTCAGGACTGAAGAAGCTGTGTCCTGGACTGGAGAGTCCACACTGTCACCTGGAGACTCTCAGGTCAGAATCCACCAAGTGTTCAACTGTTGACCTTTAGAACTGTGGTTGATATTGAAGGATTGTTGATGTGTTTCTGCTGATCCTGACTTTTCCTTCAGCACCATCATCAGGTGAACACGAGGACAGAGTCAGCTTTAGTTTCAGAGCAGTTCTCTCAGAGTCTCTGTATGTGTGTTGTGTTGTGTGTCTGCAGGCTGTCAGGCTGTCTGATCTCAGAGGAAGGAAGTGCTTCTCTGGTCTCAGCTCTGAGCTCCAACCCCTCCCACCTGAGAGAGCTAGACCTGAGCTACAACCATCCAGGAGAGTCAGCAGGGAAGCTTCTGTCTGGACTGGAGGATCCCCGCTGGAGACTGGACACTCTCAGGTAGGAAGACAGAAGGACATCAGTGTGCTGGACTCTTCATGGTGTCTTTGTGGGCCTCATCTTTGTGATTCTCTGGCTTTGAACAGAGATCTTTGAGCAGACGGAGCTGCTGCAGCTCATCTGGTGCTGCAGCAGAGCTGATAGATGCACTTCACAACTCTGAGCCGTTCTTGACCCAGTAAACATCCCAGAATCACAGCAGGGTGGTTTTCAGGCCCATCACAGCACAATAACAGCTGCACCTTCACTCATCCATGACATGGTCTCCTCCTGCTGCTGATTCAGCAGAGATGAAACCAGATGAAAATAATGTGTTGAAACTGTCCTGGAACGTGACGACCACAGGACAGACTTCAGAGATGCTGCATTCAAGTGCTCCTGTCCAAGTGTTGGACTGTTCCTTCATCCGTGTGTGAGAGCCATGTAATGTCCACGTTTGCTGAGAGAGACTGAGCTGGTCTGACCCCCCTCCTCTTTTCAGGGTGGAGCCTGCTGGACAACGATGGTTGACACCAGGTCCGTGGAAGTGTAAGTGTATTTTTATTTCATTCACACATTCAACCATCTTCACACTGTCACATCACTCATTCATGTGTCCATCAATGATCAATGACAGATCAATAATAACTGCAGCTGGATTGTTTGTTTTCTCCATCAGATTCCTGTCAACTCACCATCGACACAAACACACTCCACAACAACATCAAACTGTCTGACAACAACAGGAAGATGACACGTGTGAGGGAGGATCAGTCATATCCTGATCATCCAGACAGGTTTGATGATCCTCCTCAGCTGCTGTGTAGAGAAGTTCTGATGGGTCGATGTTACTGGGAGGTCCAGAGGAGAGGAGGAGTTTCTGTATCAGTGAGTTACAGAAGAATCAACAGGAAAGGAAGGTCTAAAGACTGTGGGTTTGGATGGAACGATCATTCCTGGAGTCTGGACTGTTATGATGGTTGGTACCATGTCCGTCACAATAACATAGTAACATCTTCCTCCTCCTCTCCCTCAGTCTCTGACAGAGCAGCAGTGTACGTGGACGTTCCTGCTGGAACTCTGTCCTTCTACAGCGTCTCCTCTGACAGACTGATCCTCCTCCACACCTTCAACACCACATTCACTGAACCTCTATGTCCTGGGTTCGGGTTCTATCGTGGTTCTTCAGTGTCTCTGAGTTGAGTTCAGTCTCAAGAGTCTCCTCCTGTCAGAGAAACTGTCTCTGTTGGACAGATAGTTGAGTCTGTACATGTCTGTCTCTGTCTCCATCAGAACTTGGAAACTTCTTCCTCTTCCGGTCCTTAAAAGGTGGATGCTGCCGTTATTCCAGGATCCACATGTTGTTCTTCTGTCTGTTTCCAGTCAGAGCTTCACAGTGAACAGCAGCATGTTGTTTCTCTGCAGCTCAGTTCAGCTGAGATCATTCACTTCATGTCAGCTGCAGGTAGTTTGCTGCACATGTGACCAACTGTGATGTCAGAGAGGAATCACTGAGCTGCAATCAGCCCAGATGAAGTTACAACCTGCTGACAGATCTGAGCACAAGGTTGCTGTGCAGCCAGGGTTCATCCTGGTCTTTATTCACACCACTTCCTGTTCCAGCCATGACATCACTACTGGACTGTCAGATCTCTGTCATGGTAAAGGGTTTGTTTGTATGTGAGCTCTCGGAACGTGTCCTAAAAGCCTGTGCCCACCAGCTGGCGGGGGTATTCACGGGAATATTCAACCTGTCTCTCTCCCTCAGAACTGTTCCCACCTGCCTCAAGTACAGCACCATCATTCCCATCCCCAAACAGCAGAAAGTAACTAGTCTCAATGACTGGCGCCCCATAGCCCTCACACCAATAGCCAGTAAGTGCTTTGAGCAACTGGTCAAGTCACAAATAACCCCCATGCTTCCCCCCACCCTGGACCCCTTGCAGTTCGCCTACCGTGCCAACAGGAGTACGGAGGACGCTATTTCTCACGTCCTCCACACTACCCTCTCCCACCTGGAAGGGAAGAACGCCTATGTAAGACTGCTATTTGTGGATTACAGTTCAGCGTTCAACACAATCGTTCCATCTAGGCTCGTCAGTAAGCTCCAGGACCTGGGTCTGCACACAGCTCTGTGTGACTGGATCCTGGACTTTCTGACGGGCCGACCCCAGGTGGTGAGAGTGGGCGACTGCACCTCCTCCCCACTGACTATTGGCACAGGAGCACCACAGGGCTGCGTTCTCAGCCCACTCCTGTACTCCCTCTACACCCACGACTGCATGGCCTCACACCCCTCCAACACCATCGTGAAATTTGCAGATGACACGGTGGTGGTGGGGCGGATCACCGGTGATGACGAGGCAGCTTACAGGGAGGAAGTCACCAGCCTGGAGCGGTGGTGTGAGGAGAACCACCTCCAAATGAACGTCTCCAAGACCAAGGAGGTCATTGTGGATTACAGGCGGGGGAGGGACCCACAACCTCCTGTCACCATTAATGGTGCTGTGGTGGAGAGGGTGGAAACCTTTAAATACCTGGGAGTACACATCCACGAACAACTGAAATGGGAGACACACACAACCGTGGTGGTCGCGAAAGCGCAACAGCGCCTGTATGGACTCAGGCGTCTCAAACAGTTCGGCCTGACCAATAACACCATCCTGAACTTTTATCGGGGGACGGTGGAGAGCCTGCTGACCAGCAGCTTCACCAGCTGGTACGGGAGCTGCACCGACAGAGACCATAGAGCTCTCAGGAGGGTGGTGCGCTCAGCCGAGCGCATCACTGGCTGTCAGTTGCCTACACTGGAGGAACTGTACACACAGCGCTGCCTCAGCAAATCCCTGAGGATTATAAAGGACCCCACACACCCCCAAAACACATTTTTTAAGTTACTGCCCTCAGGGAAACGATACCAGTCAATCAAGGCCAATACCAGCAGACTGAAGAACAGTTTTATTCCACAGTCGGTCAGACTGCTGAACAAACTCAAATGAACACTATGATTTGACGGCCTTGTACGCTGATTTTAGTTCTTTTAAACGTTTTTTTTTTTCTTTCTTTTAGACTAGCATTTTATTATTATTGTTTTAACTATGTATTGTGGAGCACGACCCAGCATAAGTTTTTCACAATGCATGTACTTGTACATTCTGTGTGACAAATAAACACCTTGAACCTTGAACCTTGATCTCACCAAGATGAATAAGATGATCCATCCATCAGCTAGAACCGCCTCTTCATGTTCAGGGTCCCGGGGGTCGGCCTTGTTGATTTTAAATGTACTATGATGATTTTTATGTACATTTGTCAGTAGACGGAGAAATCCATGTATCCCTGACTGCAGGGCCGCAGACCCTCAATGTGGGCGGAGTTCAACGTTGAGGGGGCGGGGTCACACGTTGAGGGGCGGGCTTCACCCGTTGACCCCGCCTCCTCAACGTGTGACCCCGCCCCCCACCAACAAGAAGCCATTTATGAATATGGCGAAATGCAGGGATTTTAATCCAATGAACTAAATGAAACATTAAAACTCCATCATTTTTCATTGAAATTATGAAAAAAGTAATATATTTTAATGAACTTAATCTTTGGTTTTAGTAATTATTAAATGAAACATTAAACAACCATCATTTTTCATTTAACTTAATCTTTGGTTTTAGTCATTATTAAATGAAACATTAAACAACCATCATTTTTCATTGAAATTATGAAAAAAGTCATATATTTTAATGTGTATTTATCACAATAAACAACAACACCAACAATCAAAACGACAACAACAATAATAATAATGACAATACGAACAACAACAATCATAATAATAACAATTTTTGAAATGGTCAGTCTTTGACCTTTGACCTAAGTAAGTAAAAACACGAGACAGAACATGTGTTTCTATTTCCCAAAAACTATTCTGGCGGAGAGCTGGTAGGCCTCTTGGCACATGGCTGGTCTTTGTCCTGGGTGTCCAGTGCCATCTGTAAACAGTCCATCATTACAGTGGCATTTTGTTTAACGTTGTAGTAAATAACATTTTTTACAGTTGTGATCAGGTGTGTATTTAAATCCTCAGATGCTGATAGACAAGCCCACAATACAGTTGCGTCCCATTGCTGATACTCATAAATAAACAAGATACAAAATTTAGCAGATCTATCGCAAATATGTACAAATGGAGTGTGTGTATTAGAAGTGTACGATAAATATTCTACAATGTTTTAACACTCATTCTTTCTGCACCAGTTGACACCTAGGCTCAACACTGTTGTGCACATGGAGTTTTTTTAAGTTTTCAAAAATATGTATTTGAGTGCCATCCTGAAGTATTGTCTTTATACAAGTCTTTAAACATTGGTTAAGAACTATCCCACTAATCATGACAATATACCAGTGCTCTTTTAGGTTCTAGTCGTCTTTTTCTGCTTTTGCTCATCTCCTCTTTAGATCTGTGTGAGTCAATAATATCCATGCATTATTAAAAATATGTAGTCATATAATTATCATTGAGACTATTGATGTTACAATTTAAAGTGAAGCCTTAATAATGTTATAAACACTTACATCATCGGAAAGTTTTCCAGGAGAACCAGGCACCACCATCTCCTGATTTGATGCATGTTTCCCTTTGGAAATAAATAAATAAATTACAAATAACACAATTGTATGGTAATTTCCAAAACACACTGGAATCATGTTTCTCATGCAGGCTACAGGTAGACTGACAGGCTCCTCCTGATTGGTAGCAGAAGTCTGACGGATGGAATCAGCTGGGAAATCAGGATCAAGATTATTTATTTGTCCCAAAGGAAATGTGTCTTGGACATACAGGCTGTTACATTATAACATAAAATAATGCAAGGACAACCAACTGTCTAAAGTGGATCCATTACAGTACAATCAACAAAAAATATGACTTGATTTTATTAAAGTGTTGGATCGTATCGCAAAAACACAATTACAAGTGATGAAATGTTGTCATAATTTATGCATACCTCGGTGAAGTCACACTGTGCCTCCATCGTCACATAAAACGCATACTGTAAAATAAAATTAAATTAAAAAAAATAGATTTAGTTTGATCAATTTTGATTTATGACACCCCCTGGAATATATTTGAGGATTTAGAGGAGGCTGCCATCAAGTCACATCATAAGTTGAAAAACGTTCCTACACAAATTTGACCAGTAAAACATACTGAACAGTCAACATCTTACCATCAAAACAAACACGCCGCAGTTGTTGGATGAACCTTGCTTTTGTAGGCCCTGTGGTATGAGCAATATGTACAATTTTAATGAAAGAATGATGATCAAGTGGTACAGTTAATCAGAGTTACTTAAAGAAATACCTTATCATCTACACCAAAAGTCCTCCAAGGTCATAAGAATCTTGTCATAAAGGGCTCAAACAGAACTGCCCTGCTTTATCTATGGTTCTGTTTCTATCGCTTTTTGCTTTACATAGGAATTTTGTCTCATACATTCATGTGCCAAAACAAAGTTTATATAAAACAGAACCATAGATTGAAAAAAAAAGAAAAAAAGAAAAAAGGACAGGTGGTCTAAAACAGAACTACCACCATCCAGATGGAACAAAATCTTATTGCCCGAAAAACCTGAATGGTAGGGTTCGACTGCCATCTCTCCAGCCAATGCCATAAAGGGTATCTAGAAAGAAAATCTCCCTTTTCTGTGGTTTCATTATCTGTTAAAAGTGTTAGAATATGAACGGATGCACATTTCTTATGACATTTGAGGTTGACCTTGTACAGAACACAACAGAAAACTACAGGCAATGCTTAAAGACGTAGAGATGTGCACTGCAATTATGGCAATGATTAGATTGGCAATGGGAAAATTTGTTTTATAGTAAGTTTGAACAGAAAAGCCTAAAACTAAATTTACGTACACATATAGTCCAGTGTCCAGGTATCCAAACTGGGAGCAGAATGCACTGCAGAGTTGCTGCATTTGCCTAGAGGGGAAATAGGTTAATATAAAATGTGAGTACTTACTTTATTAAAAGAATAACTTAATTATTTAAAAACTAAAAAGCTAACATATTGAAGAATCAATAAAGAAATTACCGGCAGGTGATCATAGGGTTCAAGGACACTGGTGGAAACCAAGCTGCTATGACATAGCTGTTCGCTGCAAACACTCCTGCCACTCTCTGTAACAGATATAGTTGATCCATTATTGTTAGAAAATAAATTGTGTGTATTGATTCCATTTAATTTAAATATTTTACAAACATTACCTTTTCTATAACTTTGAGACAGCTGTTCAGGATCTGCCAGAATATAGACACATGGGTTATAAAATTGTTACATTTAAACTAACTTACATAATCAATAAGCATCATTAGCATAAAGACAGTATGGTCTTGATTCTTACTGTTCCGTCCATGTCCTCAGTCAATCCCAGACTACAAAAGTCTGATCGAGTGAGGACTGCATTGTCCACAAATGCCAGGTATTCATTTGGGTCTTTGGTCTTATCCAAAACATCCATTAACTAAGGGGAAGATAAAATAAATCAAGAACTGTACCTTTTAATAGTAAGCACAATTCATAGTACATTTGCTATATATCACCTTTTTTTTTGCATGTTCTGAAACTCCTGACCCCAGCATGCCTTGTTTGGCTTGACTTTCTGAAGACTGGTGAAGTCTGTCTGCTCTTTGTCATTGTTTACTAATTGAAAGAACACAGAAAAAACATGTTATATATCAAAGTTCAAATAAAACCTAATGTCAATCAGAGCAGCTGACTCACAATTCTGTTGTTCCTCACTTCCACCATCGCAGCCAAAGGACGTAGCAGACATCACAGGTTGTAGGGAAGGAGCTGTTCAATGAAATGAGGTTATTTCTTTCCGATATAACAGCATAAAAGAAAAAAGGTATTAATCCTTGTGCACCACTATAACAAACTTAAACTGGAGGCCATGTGCTTAATTGGTGCACAACACAATTTAAATCTATAATTGTAACTGAGATTACAATTTTGGAATTCTATACAAAAATCCCAAATTTCATGGCATTGGCATTAACACAGCAAAAATATATAGAGGCTTTCATATTTATATTGTTTCTAGGTTTGGACAAGTGTTAAAGGAGAAAAAAGCACAAAGGAACAGCATACCCAACATGAGTCTTCCACAGCTGTCCAACTGCATCACCCCATTTTCTGGAACAAGCTTTTTATACTCCTCGTCTGCTTTCTTGTTCCTTTCCACATTGTAGTGGTGCAGTATATAGAAATATATGGGTTGAGGGTGTTGTCATGTTCAGGAAGTAATTGTTTTTCTTCATTCCTGAAAACAGCTGCTCCACACACTGGCTGTTGATATAGCCAGCAAGCTCAGGCACGTGTTGGATCCTTCTCAGCACATCCCTCTCATCTCTGCTGTTGTCCTGGTGGAACACATCGCTAAGAACAAAATGTTCTGAAGACCCAGTGAGAGGATGGCCATCATTATCTGCTGGTACCTTGGGATGCTTCAACCAAGACATATTAACAGTCAGTTTTCCCTCTGAAGCCTGCTTTATGTTCTCCACATTAGGCTCCACCAACAGTCCTTGAAAAGGATGGAAAGTCCCTGGTTGTCTGTGGTTGCCATGTAACGCCAGACCCCTTGCATAGTCATAGACTATGACGTTGGGAAAGTGTTTCCATGACAGTAACATGTCCATATAGTCACGTGGACTCTCTGCTCGTATATTGAATTTGACAGAGCACACAATGCCACATGGACATGTAATTACAGCACAGCCACCTATAACACAACATCATTGTTTTTAGTATTACTTATGTGCTGTACATTTTCTGGGATTAAATTACTTCAAAATTGTTTAAATGTAATATTTTATTTTACGCACCAGAGGCACCCCAGACCTTCTCAAAGACTTTATTGTACGTGACCCTGTTGGACATCTTCTCACGCAGTCTGAGGACAAGATCCATCTTGGAGCCTTTGCTGTCCAAACCACACTGCTTGCAAAGCACTCTCACCTCTTCTACCTGTTGTACAAAAGCATTTCTAAGTCAATGTTTATGTTAAGCATATTTTGTTTGTTATAGTGCCACAACATTTATTTCAGAAATCTTATTTCACTTTTAGAACTCACCTTTAAATTAAGGAGTTCATCAGCTAGACGCTCTTCCGTTACCTGCATGTCACCATCACTACACATTTGGTCATCAACGTCAGTAGTTGTTTTAGGTGCTTGGAATTTGCCATGTTCTGTGTTCAGGACTGTTGTGGATTGTCTGGTATGTTGGCCAATCCATGGAGCCCAGTTGTGGTAGCTTGGGGGCACGATAAAAGGATTCTTTCGACCTTCTTGGGAAACAATAACTAATGTTTAAGGGACCACATTCAAAGAATTCACACACTTATTTACATAAAATTTTGTTCTCTGAAACGCATTTCTGCATGACTTACATGTGATGAAGCATTGTTACAGTTTGGCCCCCCTGCAGGGACACAACAACGCCTTGCAGATTGCTCAAGCCTCATATACCCCTTAAGACATAGACATGCAGGTTCCAGTTCCTAAAGACCCCTGCCGGGACATTGTCACGCAATGTCCGGCGTCTTGCATCCCTGCCGAGACTTCCAGCCCCCACAGAGATGTTATGGCTAGTGAGTGTGACCCAAGCGCACAGCAACGAGGAGACGTAAGCTTGGTGAAGCCCGTGGGCTTATTTATTTAAGAGCCCAAAAGCAGTGATGAGGAAGTTGGAGTGGGGTGTGGGCTCCGCCGGTGACCGCAGCTCAGCATAGAAATCCAGAGAACTGAGGAGAAGAGAAGAACGGGGTCAGTGGTGAAAAAACCACAGCAGGAGAAAAACAAAGGTTGCAACTGCATGGAGCTAACAGCTTAGCAATAGCTGTGAGGCTAAATAGTTCTGCTACAACTTAGAGAGCTAAACTGTAGGCTGGCCTGTAGTACTTTACCATACGTGTAGACAGGTGAAGCTCTGGCGAGGAATGAAGTGCAGACTGGGTCTTTATACTGGCAGTGGTTGATTGTAGATTGGCAGGCTGGTGTGAAGATTGGTGAGGGACATCAGGTGTGCTGAGCTGAGCCATGGAGCAATCAGTGAGGGGGGAGGGGTGGATGTGAAGGTGAAGAGGAGCGAGCCGTAACAGGACCCCCCCTCCGAGGGGCGCCACCTGGCGACCGTCCGGGAGCGTCGGGGTTAGCCCGGTAGAAGTCCCGCAGGAGAGAGGGATCCATGATGAGCTTCCTGGAGATCCAGCAGCGTTCCTCTGGGCCGTAACCCACCCAATCCGCCAGGTACTGGAACCCACGACCCCGCCGCCGCACCTTCAGCAGCCCTCTAACAGTCCATTGGGGATGACCGTCGACCATCTGAGGAGGCGGAGGGGCCGGGGCGGAGGGCATGAGAGGGCTTGAGGAGACAGGCTTGACCTTGGACACATGAAACACGGGATGCACATGCTTCATGGAGACCGGAAGCTTGAGACGCACAGCCGCTGGACTCAGGACGTGGTCAATCTCGAAGGGACCGACATACCGCGGAGCCAGCTTCCTGGAGGATACCTGGAGCGGTAGATCGGCAGAGGAGAGGTAGACCTGTTGTCCGGCCTGGTACACCGGTGCCGGAGTGCGGCGACGGTTGGCCCCACGGCAGGAGCGCTTATTGGAGCGTACCAAGGCCGCGCGAACCTCCTTCCACACCCGCCGACATCGCCGGAAGTTGGCCTGGACAGAGGGGACAGAGGCCTCAGACTCCTGGAGAGAGAAGAGTGGGGGTTGGTAACCCAGTGATGCCTCAAATGGAGACGTCCCAGTGGCGGAGCAGGTCAGGGTGTTGATTGAGTATTCCACCCAGGGTAGATCCTTGCTCCAGGAGGTGGGATGGAGAGCAGAGACGCAGCGAAGGGCAGACTCCAAACTCTGGTTGGTCCGTTCCGCCTGGCCATTGGTCTGTGGGTGGTACCCCGAGGAGAGGCTTACAGTGGCGCCGATCTCCCTACAGAAGGCTCGCCAGACCTGGGACGTGAATTGGGGCCCCCGGTCAGAAACAATGTCACTGGGAAGTCCATGGAGCCGGAATACATGCTGGGTGAGGAGTTCAGCCGTCTCAGCCGAGGATGGGAGCTTAGGAAGTGCTACCAGGTGAACAGCCTTGGAAAACCGGTCCACTACGGTGAGAATGACGGTGTTTCCGTGGGAAGGGGGAAACCCGGACACGAAGTCCAAGGAGATGTGAGACCAAGGACGACTGGGCACAGGAAGAGGACGTAGAAGTCCAGCTGGTGGCTGATGTGACGCCTTGGCTCTGGAGCAGGTGGCACAGGCAGCGACAAACTCCCGGACGTCAGCTCTCATGGACGGCCACCAAAACCGCCGGCTCAGGAAGGAGAGGGTCCGTTGGAATCCGGGATGGCAAGCAAACTTGCTGGTATGGCCCCACAGAAGCACTTGAGACCGCACCGACTGGGGAACGAAGAGGCGGTGAGGAGGACAGTCGTCCGGCCCGGGTTCAGCATGTTGGGCCCGTTTGACCTCTGCCTCGATGTTCATCGTGACCACCCCTATGACACGAGAAGCAGGGATAATGGGCTCAGGCTCGGACGAGGACTTCTCAGGTGCGTGGAGTCGGGACAAAGCGTCAGCCTTAGTGTTACTGGAGCCAGGTCTGTAGGTAAGGATATAGTTGAACCTATCCAGGAACTGTGCCCACCTTGCCTGACGAGAGTTAAGGCGCTTGGCAGCCCGGATGAAGGTTAGATTCTTGTGATCAGACCAGACAACTGTGGGCTCCTCCACGCCCTCAAGCCAGTGGCGCCATTCCTCAAAGGCTGCCACCGCGGCTAGCAGCTCTCTATTCCCGATATCGTAGTTCTCCTCTGCTGAACTAAACCGACGGGAGAAGAAAGCACAGGGGTGTAGCTTCTGGTCCTCTGCTGACCGTTGGGACAAGACAGCCCCTATGCCTACCTCTGAAGCGTCTACCTCCACTATGAAAGGCCTGGAGGGGTCAGGATGGAGGAGGACTGGGGCTGTGGTGAAGTGCTTCTTGAGGGCAGCAAAGGCGGCGTCGGCAGAAGGTGTCCAGATGTAGGGACGTTGAGTAGAGGTGAGTTGAGTAAGGGGGGCAGCTATGCGGCTGTAGTTCCGAATAAAACGGCGATAGAAGTTAGCAAATCCTAGGAAACCTTGGAGCTGTCTGCGGGTGGTGGGTTGAGGCCAGTCGACGACTGCTTGAACCTTGCGGGGGTCAGGACGAATGCAGCCATCCTCAACAATGAGTCCTAGGAACTCCACAGAAGGTGAGTGAAAGACACACTTCTCAGCCTTAATGAAAAGGCGGTTCTCCAAGAGGCGTTGGATGACCATGCGGACATGCTGGACATGTTCCTGGAGGCCCCGGGAGAACACAAGGATGTCATCCAGGTAGAGGACCACGAATACCTCTAGCATGTCCCTGAGCACGTCATTCATAAGAGCCTGGAAGACTGCAGGTGCGTTGGTGAGTCCAAAGGGCATGACCAAATATTCGTAGTGTCCACGGGGGGTTTTGAAGGCGGTCTTCCACTCATCCCCCTCACGGATACGCACAAGGTGGTACGCATTCCGGAGGTCCAACTTGGTGAAGATGGTAGCACCAACGAGGGGTTCGAAGTTGGAGCTCATGAGGGGGAGAGGGTATTTGTTCTTGATTGTGATGTTGTTGAGCTGCCGGTAGTCTATGCAGGGCCTCAGATCCCCACCCTTCTTCTTGACGAAAAAGAACCCTGCTCCCACCGGAGATGTGGAAGGGCGAATAAGACCCTCAGCCAGACAGTCATTTATGTAACGGTCCATAGCCCCCTTCTCAGGTAGAGAGAGATTGTAGAGGCGACTCACTGGAAGTTGGGCGTCAGGACGGAGCTCAATGGCACAGTCGTAAGGTCGGTGGGGAGGAAGGGTGCAGGCGCGTTCCTTACTGAAGGCCACTGCCAAGTCGTGGTACTCAGCGGGAACCTTGATGAGATCAGGAGGAACAGGACTGGGCCGCTTAACCGGGGAAGGCGTCTGGGCGGACCGAAGGCAGCGGGCATGGCAGGGAATGCTCCAGCTGAGAATGCGGCCCGAGCTCCAACAGACGTGAGGGGTGTGGAGCTCCAGCCAAGGTCTGCCTAAGATGAATGGCATATCAGGAGAGTTGATAATGTAGGGGCGGATGTCTTCCACATGGTTACCAGAGACCGTGAGGGTGAGTGAGTCGCACCGGTGGGTGACGGGCCCCATAGGGTGTCCATCCAAAGCGAATGCTGAGAGTGACCTCTCCAAAGGTGCAATGGGGAGACCCACCTCCATGGCGTAGCGATGGTCAATAAAGCTCTCATCAGCTCCAGAGTCGATCAGCGCCGGAGTGGTGAGCGTCCCTCCCTGCCAGGCAAGAGTGACAATGAACCTGGCCTTACTGGAGAGGGACTGGGGGTTAACCAAGCGGCTCACTCGGAACCCCCGAGCGGGTGAGCCCTGTCTTTTGACTGCCGAGCTGAGGAGGCTCTGGAAGACAGGATTGGGCATGAGTCAACAGAGTGTGCGGAGCTAGCACAATACATGCAGAGCCCCTGTAGTCTCCGGTGCTCACGTTCTGCAGGAGTCAAGCGAGCTCGTCCCAACTGCATAGGCTCCTCTTCAGCAGCAGAAGTTGAAGAAGTTGAAGGGGAGACCTGGACAGGCCGATCAAAGCTGAACGGAGGCGGAGCGAGTGGCCTGGAAACATTACGACTGTTGTGAGCCCTCTCTCGCTTGCGCTCCCGGTGACGTTCGTCAAGAGAAATGGAGAGGGAGATAAGCTCGTTCAAGGTACTAGGCCTCTCTCTACCGGCTAAGGCGTCCTTCACAGGCTCTGCCAAGCCCCGCCGGAAAGCACTGAATAATGCGGCCTCGTTCCATTTGCAGCGAGCTGCAAGGATGCGAAACTCTGTGGCATACTCTGCCACAGAGACAGAGCCCTGCTGGAGGGCGGAAAGAGCTGAATCGGCATCCTGCCCATGGACATCATGATCGAAAACAGTCCTAAATTCCTCAATAAAGGCTGCATAGTCTTGCATATAGGGTGCAGAGCCCTCTCGACTAGCCATAACCCACCGACGAGCCTGCCCCGTGGTCAGATTAGCAATGTAAGCTATGCGAGCAGTGGCAGTGGAATACATGCTAGGTTGTAGATCAAAAACGTATTCACACTGCATTATGAACTCCCGACAGAGAGCGAATGACCCATTGTAGAGAGCCGGAGCAACAAGATGGGGCTCCCGTGGTGGAGGCGTGTCTGGCTCAGGGACTAAGTTGGGCCTGGGCGCTGGACTCGGAGGAGCTGAGGGTGGAGCGGTCTGTGCTATGAGAGCGGCGACCTGGTCAGTGAGGGCCTGGACTGAGGTGGCGAGACGGCTGACCTGGGTCTGCTGGGAAGAGGCCTGGGCCTGCTGAGCACTTAAAACCGCTTGGAGATCAGTCTTCATGTTTGCAATGACCGTAGAGGCCTCGGATAGCAGACGAGAGTGTTGAGCCAATTTAGCCTCCTGGGCCTGAAGCGGGGTCAAGGGCGGAGTCCTATCCGTCATGCTGGCTGGGTCAGTTTGGCCAGAGCTTACTGTTATGGCTAGTGAGTGTGACCCAAGCGCACAGCAACGAGGAGACGTAAGCTTGGTGAAGCCCGTGGGCTTATTTATTTAAGAGCCCAAAAGCAGTGATGAGGAAGTTGGAGTGGGGTGTGGGCTCCGCCGGTGACCGCAGCTCAGCATAGAAATCCAGAGAACTGAGGAGAAGAGAAGAACGGGGTCAGTGGTGAAAAAACCACAGCAGGAGAAAAACAAAGGTTGCAACTGCATGGAGCTAACAGCTTAGCAATAGCTGTGAGGCTAAATAGTTCTGCTACAACTTAGAGAGCTAAACTGTAGGCTGGCCTGAAGTACTTTACCATACGTGTAGACAGGTGAAGCTCTGGCGAGGAATGAAGTGCAGACTGGGTCTTTATACTGGCAGTGGTTGATTGTAGATTGGCAGGCTGGTGTGAAGATTGGTGAGGGACATCAGGTGTGCTGAGCTGAGCCATGGAGCAATCAGTGAGGGGGGAGGGGTGGATGTGAAGGTGAAGAGGAGCGAGCCGTAACAAGAGACAAAGACCATATACGACTTCCTGATCCCTCAGGGGTGGTCTCAAAGCTAAAGGGTCCCACCTCTCACTGGGCTGGTTTATTCCTGTAACTTTTGTATAAAAACCCTTTGAACAAACCAATTGGTGTCGACACACCAACTACAGACTCGATCTGTGCTGGTCATGTTCACCGCCGGCTCACTGATTAAAAACTCTCTATACCACGAGCGGACTTCTGAACTGGTTTTTGATAAATTCCTCAACACATGTCATGAAACCCCGACTGATGATTTCTGTGGCAACAGCATCCCAGAATTTGTTGATGTCCACCTGTCCATCATAGTCTCGGGGTGGCCCCTCAATGTCACTGACTGTTTAAGGAAAAGTTTGTGTTTAGATGTCTATAGTACAAAATAACTGAGTGAATTATACTGTTTTTTTTTTTATTTTTTTATCCTGGTTAGCTTAATCTGGGCTCTCCCAACTTGAAAAACAATGTCAAGTACATTGTGTCATTTTTGATTATTTTAACAGTAATAAAGGAGGTAAAAAACAAGAAAGGAAAAAAAAGATTTAAAATGAGGCATTTCCTGGACAACATGGATTATTTAGAGGACGTTCTTAAATTTCAATACATTTCAATTTTTTTTTTCAACTCGAAAACTACTTTATAAATTCCCAGGTAGTCCAGGACATGTGGAAACCCTGTGACTGTTCAGTTTAATAATTCAGAGAGATTAGTTTTGTTAGTTAAGCATTTAATTCTATGAATTATGAGAACCAAAAACTTGTCAAACTTACATGGCATATTGAAAACACCTTTCTTGTGGAGGTCCATCACGACAACAGCTGGACTGTATCCACATGATACACAAGCAAACTTGTAATCATGTTCTGTAAGGGCCTCAAAATGGAGATACCCTTGAATAACCCTTTCCTTGTTCGGGAAGGACACTCCCTCAGTTGTCTCAATGATCTCAACAACTCTGCTGACAGCTGTATGTCTCTGGAAAAATGAGGAACAGGTGAAATGCAATATTAATCTAATTGAAATATACATCATCTTTTGATAGATTGACATTCTGAAATAACAACTCTATTTTGACATTTAAGGACTCCAGAAATGATGCATTAAGTGCAGACGAAGCATGCTTCACAGTATTTCATCCGATACACACATTTCTCATCACATTTATTTGCTGGTGAAAATTATGCTATCTTGTCTGAGAAGGATGTGAACAAATGGGCTTGCTAATAAGTGTGTGCGTGTGTATCGTGTAGTGTGACAAATATTTCATTAACTATTTTCATAGTTTTTAGTTCTCACCTGTAATGCATTCCTTATTGTGAGGCATAAGTGTACAGACAGGATTACAGTTTTTCTCTATTGCTTAAACACATTTCACGATACTGCCCTCACTTTTCACAAAACTCTAAACACAAAACACTTTTCTAAAGCTACGTACACTAAACCTCACAGTTTCTTTTCAAAACCAACCCATCACACCAAAACAGTTGCTCATATGCTCAAAAACCAACCCATCACACCAAAACAGCTGCTCATATGCTCAAAAACCAACCCATCACACCAAAACAGATGCTCACATGCTCAAAAACCAACCCATCACACCAAAACAGATGCTCACATGCTCAAAAACCAACCCATCACACCAAAACAGATGCTCACATGCTCAAAAGCAAACCCATCACACCAAAACAGTTGCTCATATGCTCAAAAGCAAACTCTGACACCAAAATACCACTCAAGGCTTGCAAAAATGTAAACACTACTGAGCATCATTAACCACATTACCAAAAAAATTGAAAACACAATTTTCACAGTGTGAGACTGTTCTTTTTACAGTTTCACAACTGCCAGGATGCATTTGAGCAACCCTTATTTATTCTCAAATATGTTTTGGGCATTAACTATAGATTTGTGCATTTCATGGGAATAGTTACATAATGCAGAAAATGCAGTAATATCACAACTCAATGCAAAAATGAGTACTGTAAACTCCATAGAGGATCCATTACACACAATAGATACAGTAAAGTAACAATTGAGAACACAATGTTCAGGGTGCGATTTCTTTTATTACAGTACGTTTGAAAATTGACACAGTATGTTGTATGTTGACACCGAAATCATGGGGCGGCATCACGTCGGGCTGGGTCGGGCCACAGGACCTCATCAACGTCACAGGCAATATTGTCCATAGCCAAACAACGTGGGAAGAATGCCCTGGCATGCCGCACCCAGCCTTGGAACGCCTCCACAGCCACATCATCACAGGCCAGGTCCATAGCCCTGAGAAGGTTCTCTCTGGTGTAAGGTTGGCGGTCATAGACCTTCCACCGCCATGATGAGAAGAACTCCTCTATTGGGTTTAGGAACGGAGAGTAGGGTGGCAGACACACATCCTTCTCCTCTCCCTCCTTGGCCTGCTCCTCTTTGGACTGCTTCTTGTCCTCTTTGGCCCACTCCTCGGCCTGCTCCTCTCCCTCCTCGACCTGCTCCTCTCCCTCCTCGACCTGCTCCTCTCCCTCCTCTGACACGAACTCCTCTTCTTCTGTCTTGATCATCCATTTTTGTTTTTGAGCCTTCAGCAAACTGCACTGACTTACAGTTTTTCACTATTGCTTAAACACATTTCACGATACTGCCCTCACTTTTCACAAAACTCTAAACACAAAACACTTTTCTAAAGCTACGTACACTAAACCTCACAGTTTCTTTTCAAAACCAACCCATCACACCAAAACAGATGCTCATATGCTCAAAAACCAACCCATCACACCAAAACAGTTGCTCATATGCACAAAAACCAACCCATCACACCAAAACAGTTGCTCATATGCTCAAAAACCAACCCATCACGCCAAAACAGTTGCTCATATGCACAAAAACCAACCCATCACACCAAAACAGTTGCTCATATGCTCAAAAGCAAACTCTGACACCAAAATACCACTCAAGGCTTGCAGAAATGTAAACACTACTGAGCATCATTAACCACATTACCAAAAAAATTTAAAACACAATGTTCACAGTGTGAGACTGTTCTTTTTACAGTTTCACAACTGCCAGGATGCATTTGAGCAACCCTTATTTATTCTCAAATATGTTTTGGGCATTAACTATAGATTTGTGCATTTCATGGGAATAGTTACATAATGCAGAAAATGCAGTAATATCACAACTCAATGCAAAAATGAGTACTGTAAACTCCATAGAGGATCCATTACACACAATAGATACAGTAAAGTAACAATTGAGAACACAATGTTCAGGGTGGTATTTCTTTTATTACAGTACGTTTGAAAATTGACACAGTATGTTGTATGTTGACACCGAAATCATGGGGCGGCATCACGTCGGGCTGGGTGGGGCCACAAGACCTCATCAACGTCACAGGCAATATTGTCCATAGCCAAACAACGTGGGAAGAATGCCCTGGCATGCCACACCCAGCCTTGGAACACCTCCACAGCCACATCATCACAGGCCAGGTCCATAGCCCAGAGAAGGTTCTCTCTGGTGTAAGGTTGGCGGTCATAGACCTTCCACCGCCATGATGAGAAGAACTCCTCTATTGGGTTTAGGAACGGAGAGTAGGGTGGCAGACATACACTAATGAATTGCTGATTGATGTTACAGTTTTTCACAATTGTTTAAACACATTTCCTGATAAACTACCTCACTTTCTCAAAACTCTAAACACAAATTACAAAACTCACACACAAAATGCAAAATCCTACACTTCTCTTGCAAAAGCACACTCTACCCTCAAAACAGTGTTAACTCTTCACTAAATGGTATTTCCTTCTCAAATGCCAAACACATCTGACACGAACTCCTCTTCTCCTGTCTTGATCATCTATTTTTGTTTTTGAGGCTTCAGCAAACTGCACTGACTTATATAGGTGTGGTCACATCATTTGCAATAGGTGTTTTCAATTATGAGTAGTTGTGTTTACTGATTGACACCAGGTATGTTCATTGTGTTCAAGTTTTGCTGATTGTGGGTAGCATTTTGCATCACATGAGCTTCACAATGGATATTGGAGCAGAGTTATATGCAAAATGTGTTTTAGCACGGTAAAATGTGTTTAGAGTTTTGAGAAAAAGGGGATGGGTTTTGTGAACAGTGTCTACAGGTGAATTGTGTTTGTGGTTGTGGCAAAAGGGGGGTAGTTTTACTAAATGTGTTTAGGCAACTGGTCATTTGGTTTAGAGTACTGGGTTTTGTGTTTTGGCAATAGAGAAAAACTGTATATAGGTGTGGTCACATCATTTGCAATAGGTGTTATGAGTAGTTGTGTTTACTGATTGAAACCAGGTATGTTCATTGTGTTCAAGTTTTGCTGATTGTGGGTAGCATTTTGCATCACATGAGCTTCACAATGCATATTGGAGCAGAGTTATATGCAAAATGTGTTTTAGCACGGTAAAATGTGTTTAGAGTTTTGAGAAAAAGGGGATGGGTTTTGTGAACAGTGTCTACAGGTGAATTGTGTTTGTGGTTGTGGCAAAAGGGGGGTAGTTTTACTAAATGTGTTTAGGCAACTGGTCATTTGGTTTAGAGTACTGGGTTTTGTGTTTTGGCAATAGAGAAAAACTGTAATGACTGGAATTCCCTGTGCAGGACTTCCACCAGGGATAAACGGGCGTCATGGAAGGCCAAACGGGCGTCGATAGACCTCAGAATGTCGTCGGTGGTATTTCCTGGGGGAGAGATTGCTCCAGGGGACACTTCTGACCCTCCAGACTTCTCAGCCCGAGATCGCTTTGGAGTGGACACGTTGGCTCTGAGTGACTCAAAACACTCGTCTATGAATGGGTCAAAAGATTCGCTTTTCTCCAGGTTGCTTTCTAAACTGTAAACGATAAACGACCCTTTCGTTATATTAAACTGAGTTTCTATTCATTTTTTGAAGCTTTTTAGTGAAAGAATAACAAACTACCTCGCCATGTCGGATTCTGCTGTCTCGTAGCTCTCGCGATACTACCACATGTCGTGGTGCGTTCACTGAACCTCGGACGTTCACTGAACCTTGGACCTTCACTGAAACTCGTCTTTAATCAACTAGTCCCCACTTAACTAGCCATTACTTGCTCAATGAATCATTTTCCAACTACTCCTCATTCAACTAGTACTTACTGAATTAGTTCTCATTTAACTGATCTTCATTCAACTAGTCCTCGCTCAACTAATATTCATTCAAGTAGTCCTCATTCAACTAGTCCTCATTCAACTAATCCTTGCTCAACTAATCTTCATTCAACTAGTCCCTACTCAGCTAGTCTTCATTCAATTATTTCTTACTCAACTCTGCATCATTCAACTATCCCTTATTCAACTCATCCTCTTTCAACTAGTCCTTAGTAAACTAGTCCTCAATCAACTCAACCTTATTCAACTCGTCCTTGCTCAATAAAACCTCATTCAAGTCTTTATTCAATTAGTCCTTATTCATCTAATCCTAATTCATCCTAATTCCTAACCAGGAATGAGTCTTATTTACATCGAACTGGTAGTTGTCCTGTTAACGGTTCATTAATACTAATATATCTGCACTTGTTTTACCTTTGACAACATTTTCTCTGTTCTTCATCCTTTTTTTCCTCACTCTCACTTTTCAGGAGCTAGGTGTTCTCTCTGAAAGGGGGTTTTGTCCCTTACCAGTGTTTTTTTGAGAGTTGTTTGGGGGTCATGTGATTGGTCTCTGGAAAGCAGGTAGATTGTATTGTATTGACTCTATACTACATAACGAAAAGCTGCAAGCACGACGAGGATGGGATTCGAACCCACGCGTGTAGAGCACAATGGATTAGCAGTCCATCGCCTTAACCACTCGGCCACCTCGTCTGTTTTGGTAGGCTATACTATTTCAACCAGTACTCATTCAACGAGCTCTCATTCAACTAGGCCTCCTCGGGAGAGAAACTTAGAGCGGAGAGAGAAATTAGAGGGGGAGAAAGTCGGGAGCAACTCGTGGACCACATGGCATAATGGACAAGGCGTCTGACTTCGGATCAGAAGATTGAGGGTTCGAGTCCCTCTGTGGTTAGAGAGCCTTCAGAGAGTTAGATCTGGTCTCCTAACTGGCGTGATTCCCAACCCCTGGTCCCAGGACATCTGGCCAGTCCTCGCGTCGAGAAAGAGTTGGTCAATTGTGTTGAGAGACGAGCTAACCAACAAACCCATCACAGTACACAAAACAGATGTCTCTATGACCAACAACGACCCTAACAAGAACTGCCCACTACACAACAAACCCCATCCGCTTACAAAATGCAGGACATTCAGAAACAAACTCCTCGAGGACAGAAAGGCCTTCCTGAAAGAGAAAGGAATATGTTTCAAGTGTTGTGGTTCGACCTCCCACCTTGCCAAAGACTGCACATTTTCTGTGAAGTGCTCTGAATGTGACAGCACCTATCATGATGCAGCCATGCATCTCGGCCCATCACCTCAGAACGTCAACGCTCCTCCACATCCACAAGAGAATGGCGGGGAGGGAGAAGATTATTCTAACGTGACTGATGTTACGACAAGCTGCAATGAAGTTTGTGGCCTAGGTCAGTGGGGTCATTCATGCTCTAAGATCTGCCTTGTAAAGATTTATCCCAAGGGTTTCAAGAACAAAGCCATCAAAGCCTACGTAATTCTTGATGACCAGAGCAATCGTTCTTTAGCTAGACCAGTTCTTCGAGGTGTTCAGTGTGGAGAGCGAACCATTCTCATATCATCTCAGAACTTGCTCTGGCATTATAGAAACATATGGCAAGAAGGCAGAGGGATACCAAATCGAGTCACTGGATAGCAAAGTCCTCATGTCCCTTCCACCACTCCTTGAGTGTCCTGAGATCCCGAACAACCGGATGGAGATTCCAACACCCAGCGCAGTTTTGCACCAGCCTCATCTCCTTCATATTGCCAAACACATTCCAGAGCTGGACCCAGAGGCTGAAATACTTCTGCTACTCGGAAGAGACGTGCTCAGAGCACAGAAGGTCAGGCGGCAGATAAACGGACCACATGATGCTCCCTTTGCCCAACGTCTGGATCTGGGCTGGGTGGTGATAGGAGAGGTGTGCTTGGGTAACGTACATAAGCCGACCGTTAACACGTTCAAGACCCATGTGCTGGATGGCGGTCGCCATTCCATTTTTCAACCTTGTACAAGCTTTATGCACGTCAAGGAAACACAACCAAGCTTTAACGGGCCTGGCAGATCACCAGAGAGGCATCCTCTTAAAAAGAGACCATAGACTTGGAGAAGATTGATAATTGACATTTGAATGAACAGAGCTCTCTTTTTCTATGCACTCCTGACTGGTTTAAAGCTTTCTCAAAAACCCTGGCAGTCAGTACGTGCACATGCAGCGATTCAAGCTGGTTGGAGATCATTTGCACACATCATACTGACTTTTAAACTGCATGTGAACACCTTAAGTCAGTCAAGTCAATCTGATCAGACTGGATTCATCAACCCGCTTGCAGCACTTAGATAAGCCAGTCGCAACCGCCTTGTTAATGCCATGTGTACGGGGACATAGATATCGAGCATGCTCGAGATTTTCCCCCGGGTGGGGTTTTCCCCCGGGGGGAGGAGATTCACCCGGAAGTGAAAGGAGACGACGCGTGCTCAGTAGTTGAAAAGGAGGCGGTGCGTGTTTACCCATTCTTTCATTCATTCAACATGTCTTCAGGGAGAACCCATTTTTGGTCAGATGAGGAGACGCGGTTTCTTCTTAGCCAGATGCAAGAATTAAACATTTTAAGGTTTATGGATGGGCGGAAAAGCCGTAACGCGGACCTTTACAAGAAGATTGCCAGAGCGATGGCTGAGGCTGGCTTCGCGAGGACACCGGAGCAGCTGAAGATTAAATGGAAGAACCTACGCACGGCGTATATTAGCGCCAAACATAAAAATAATAGAAGTGGACACGATCCGGCAAGTTGTCCACACTTCGCTATTTTAGACGACCTGCTTGGGGGTCGTCCCTTGTCCCAAGCCGGACAAAATGGGGTGGACTCCAGATTCCCGGCAGCCAACCAAGGTGAGTTGCAAACTTAGTTGCTAAAACGTGTTGCCTTTGTTTAAAGAATGTTTTGCTTACCCCTGATAGGCGAGTGGTTGGGGGCACACACACCATATGGGCTTGCATGCTCTGAACGACTATGAATAACTGGGAATACAGTACTTTTTGGGGGGGGGTTATTGTCTGAGTTTAATGAAAACACGTTTGTATTGATAAGGTTTAATCAGAACACTGACTTAAAACCAATCACAGCTGTTTTCCAGGGTCAAAATGAACCTGGTGTAACTGTTTATGAAACAAAGGACCTAAAACACAATTTAATGAAAGTAGACACGATTATATTTGCAAGGAACATAATATGGAACCAATAATGTGATTATTGTGACAACTAGACCACAGAAATCCATATGTCTGACATAAAATGACTAAGATATAAATCATTTTTCATTTTTGTAAGCCTCTGCAGAAGCAGCAACAGACATGGAGTCAACAGCAGAAACCGAGATGGGCGGCCATGTTGACACAGCAGAGCATGGAGAAGAGGCTTGCCCGGTCGCTGGGACCTCAAGGTGCAGTTCCCCGCTGCAGAGCAACTCTGAGTTACTAGGTAAGTTCTGCAATATGCTGGCTGCAACAACCAATGCTTCTTTATTTTTAAAAATATACCCACATTAGGACATGTAATAAGTTTTACACCAATTCTGTCTTCAGAGATAAGTGCTCAGAGACCTCGTCGGAGGCGGCAGGGAAGCGACGTCGCTCTCCTGTGCGACCAGATGAACGAGACGAGGGAATTCTGGCGAGGGCGTTGTGAGATTAATCTGAAGTGTTTAAACAAGTCTGTCCTTATGAAATTATAAAACTATCGGAATAGGCTTAATTAGGTCAGCTCAGAGAAAGCTGACTGCTGCGGTTTGCACATCTTTACTATTGTTAACAGAAGTCACAGGACAGACCATTTCCTGCGGGTATTTAGGGGGGTTGTCCGCTCTGTCAAAACAGTTGACTATTGTGCAGTTGTCCAGTAGTTCCTGTTGTCCAGAGGGGGCCTCATTTGACCCCTTTGACCTTCGTGGTTCTTAAAGACTTGTACCCTGGCTGCTGGTTATCACATGTTAACAGATGACAGGCCAGCTCTTCCTGAGTTTGGTCTGACCAAACAACTATCCCATTGTTAGTTGACCATCTGATGACAACAATAACCTCTTGACCATTTAAGGATTCTTAAAAGGATGTCTGTTGCTCTGCACACCACAGATAAGTTGTTAATTAACTGAAAAGTCATACGTATGACTTTTCAACAATCATCTGATCTGTTTCTCCATCTGTTTCTTCTAATTGTTCATTGTGTACCGAATATGGTAAAGTTTCCTGTTTGAAATCTCAATAAAAGGGCAATGCACTGAGGGAATGTCGAAGCACTATCAGCAGCATTCACAGAGAGCTCCGTTGCTCAAGAAGGCTCTGGCTTTGCTTCCCTCTTGCAAGAGCCCATTTAAAAACTCATTTCCAAGTCTTTGGTGTTTTTCTTTGTTAAAAGCTGGGTTTGATGTTTAAACCTAACATTTTTGGTGCTGAAAATCCGGGACCTAAGATCTGTGACTGGGAACGGCGTAGGACCGAAGAGGCCACCTGAAAATTTCCGACTTTAGGAACAGGGCTAACAGAAGTTGGTCCTGCGCTGGTCCGGAGTCCAGTGACGGGTTTCCGAGCCAGGGAAGACACCTGAGTCTGGTAAGACCTCCTCTTATTTAAAATACGTGGGGTATTGAAGTATTTTGTGTAAAATACAAGTGAAAATTCTGTGTATACTAACAAGAGGTTAGCGAAAACAGTGTTTGGCAGCGGGTCGGGGACCCGATTTTTTGAAGTCAGGGGACTTTTAAAAATACTAGCTTAAGAGCAGTGCGTAAGACCAACATCTAACTCGGTCGAGGACCGGCTTTGTGAAGTCAGGGGACTTTTCGAAGTACAGAATTCCGAGAGGAGGTTTCTTGGGAATGTTTTTTTTAATGGTTTTTGTTTAATGTTTGTCTTGTGTAATGTTTTTTTTGTTTAAATGTTCGTGATTGAAACTGTCTATTGACAATATTGTGGTTTCTAAAAATATGAACTAAAAGTTTGAATTGCCCACTAAATAAATCAGCGCTAAAAACCAAACTGTCAACACAAAATGTATGAACTGGAAGAAAGTTAAAACAAAGATCGCTAAAATAGCAAATACGGGGTTAAACTAAAACTTATGGTGAACCTAAAGAAAATATTCCAAAAAACTTTTAGTTGACGGGACGTCCCTGAAATAGGTAAATAAAAGATTGTGACAAAATATTGTGCGAAAAATATACAGGACTTAAAAGATAAAAAATAATTTAAGGCTAAAAGAAAAACTGACTGAACGTTCAAAATGGGACAAAAGTCCAGCAAAAAGTTACCACCAGATACACGGTTTATGATGCAACGTTTTCCTGAAAGTTGCAAACCTGTGAAAAAGTGGCAGAAGAAACATGGTTTTGATGGTAAATTTGACATTTCTAAACTGCTTGAAATAAAAAGAACATTGCAGCATGAAGAGAGGGTAACGAATGGCAAAGCGGGTGATAAAATACGAAAACAGTTGAAGAATATTGAAGTGTGGATTGTACAAGCAAGACAAAGAGAAGCAGATCGTGAAGCGAAGAAAGAAAGAAAAATGTTGAAAAAAGAAAGCTATATGATGAGGATTAGAGCAGATGAGGAGACAGGCGCACGCACACGCAGCGCCCAGCCCGATGAGGTCCCAGTGCAAGCTCCGCCCCCACAGCCAATCCCAGTGCTGGCTCCGCCCCCACAGCCCATCCCAGTGCTGGCCCCACCTCCACAACATGACGCCTTACCTACAGTTGTAGTCCGCACACTAGAGGGAGCCACAACCCATGAAAGAAACGAGGTTTGGTCACCAGTACAGACCAGAAATCGGCGACAGATGAAGGGAAAAGACAGGCTTTACCCTCTACTCACTGTCCCAAGTGGTTATGAAGACCCACCACCATATCCACCCGCTCAACTTCAACCTGGGCCACCACCATCCCAGCTCTACCCCCTAGTCCAGGTCGCAAACCCCCACTATGGTCTCGACAATGACCAGGACAGGACCCTGAGAGTTTTTCGCCCGTGGACTGAGACCGAATGCAGAGATGCCTGCAAAGGCCTGGGGGACCCCACTGCTACCCCCGGCAAATGGATCGAAAATTTCCGTCTACTCTGTGATTCATATGGACTAAATGGGATCGAGGTAGAAAGAGCTTTCAGAACCAGCTTGGGCCACAATTGGACGAGGGTTAAAGGAAATTTTAACCCAAGGGATAACCAAAACGACATTTTACAACCAGGAGATGCCCTCAGAGGACGGGTGGATGAAGTGATGAGACGAGTCCGCGACGCCTGGACCGCCGCCCCAGATTATGGTAAAATCAATACCACCACCCAAAGGGAAGATGAAGATGTCCATGTGTTCAGAGGAAGAATGGAAGAGATCTTCAAAGCCCATAGTGGGCTGGAGGAAGACCAGGATCCTGAAGGTGCTTACCAAAGACAACTACAGCAAAGCATCATGGCAGGCTTCCTCCCACGAATTTCAGGTTTCATCACCAAACACTGTGTTACCCATCGCACCCAGAACATGGCACAAATGATGGAGTGGGCTGCTCATGCTGAGACAGTCCACAAGAAGAAAACCTCCCCCACCACCCAAGTCCACGCCCTGGCCCAAGCTCTAGCAGCCCTGACCCATTCAGAGAAAGATCAAGAAGAAGAAGAAGAAGTTCTTTACCAAGAAAATAAAAGATTCCCCAGGAAGTCTGATCGCCCCGGAGAAGGACGCTCAAGAAGACCAATACGTTTTAATGGTAAATGCCACAACTGTCATCGACTAGGCCACTATATTAGAGACTGCCCCGAGCCTGTCAAATGCTACAACTGCCACAGACTGGGTCACTACTCTAAAGACTGCTCTGAGACTCCCAAAGAAAAGCGTCCACCACCACAAAACCCGCATCACGGTGACCACCAAGAATGACGCCAAAAGAATCCAGTGGAGAAAAAAAGGGATGATGACAACGAGACCCCTATCCCTGTTGACATCCTCGACTTGACCCAATTGTGCTCTCTAAACTCATCAGATCCAAAGAAGCCATATTATACCCTAAGATTAGGCCCCTCAAGAAAAGGTTTTTGTGTGACTCCGGTGCCGATAAATCAGTTCTGAAAGATAAAGCTCCAGGAGTAGAACCAGGAAAAAAGCTGATCACAGTAGTCGCCGCGGGGGGCCACACCTGTTTACTGAAATGGTCCAAACCAATTGATTTCGAAGACGAAGACGGAGATGTTAGTACAACTGAGTTTGTGCTAAGTCCACACTGTCCAGTAAACCTTCTAGGGAGAGATCTCCTATTGAAATTAAAGATCAGTCTAATCCCGACCGACGATGGGATAGAAGCCAGGAAAGCCACTGATGATCTAAGTAACGAGATAAACGTCCATGCGATCCAAGGGATTGGAGAACCAAAAAAGTTCTACACCTTGGACCCCATATCTGGGGGTCCCGGTTCAGTAGTAAGCGCCTTGAAGGGCAAAATCAGTGCAGTAAAAGGTGAACATCAAACCAAGTGGCCTCTCCACGTCACCATGAGAGTTGGACCTGGAGACGAGCAGTACGACCACAAGTTTGAACACTTGGGCCCCCAAACGCTCACAGTTAACCACTTGTTCACCACCACCAGTGGAGATGCATGGGTTACAGTCAGTATGCCCACCAAAGCAAGAACCCTCTGGTGTTTCTGGCCAAACACCACACCACACATCTCCCTCTCCAAAAAACCAGGGAGACGCTGGAAAGACCTAGGCCAAATAGCATTTACATTTAAGAGCATGCCAGAAAAGAAATGGACACAAACTGGACCAAAAACTGCTGAATATGAGTCCAAAGAATATGGCCTAGTAAAGAGAACAGCCCTCAGCTGGACCACTGTGGCACAGGCAAAGACCCATTTGACAGAATGACATCAGAACCTTATCTGCCACACTGCAGAAGATTTCCCTGGTGTCCCAGCCACCTTGTGGTCAGCATCAAAGACCGATGTAGGACTGATGACTACAGCCAAGGAAGTAGTCATCACACCTAAGACCTCTCATAGACCTAGACTAAAACAATATCCATTAAAACCAGATGCAATTGAAGGAATAAGACCAGTAATTAAGGACATGGTGAAAGCGGGTGTGCTAGTTGAAGATCCCACATGCGAGTGCAATACCCCCATCTTTCCGGTCAAGAAGGTTGAAAGTGGAACATGGAGACTAGTCCATGACCTCAGACATGTCAACACTGCTGTCCAGTCAAGGGCCCCCTGTGTACCAGATCCATACACGTTGCTGAACGAGCTAAAACCCCAACAAGAGTATTTTACCGTGGTAGACCTCAGCAACGCCTTCTTCTCCATTCCGCTGAATCGACAGGCCCGCCACTGGTTCGGCTTCACATTTGAAGGCCACAAGTACACATATACCCGTCTTCCCCAAGGGTTTTGTGATAGCCCAACAATCTTTTCTCAGGAGATAATGGCATGTCTGAGTACACATCAACACTCACCAATGACCCAGATTCTGGTGTATGTAGATGACATTCTAATAGCCAGTCCAACAGAAGAAGAATGCAAAGAAGAAACAATTGCTCTGCTCAAGCACCTGGAGGAAACTGGAAACAAAGCCTCATTAAAGAAGCTCCAATTCTGCCAGAAGGAAGTGGTTTTCCTTGGACACAATGTCTCTCAAGCAGGAAAGAGCCTGACCGAGAACAGAAGGGAAGCCATCAGAAATTGTCCAAAACCCACTAACAAAAAGCAGATGATGGCATTCCTAGGATTAACCAATTATTGCAGAAGTTGGATCCCAAACTTTGCAGAGCTCACACAACCACTGTTGGATCTCATCTACACCGTGGAAATGTCAATGAAAGACCCCATTCCATGGACCCCAGAAGGCACCCAAGCATTTGAGGAGGTGAAAACTGTGATTCTGAACTCTGGAGTCCTGGCCCTGCCAAACTACAACAAGGCATTTATCCAGACAGTAGACTGTAAAGGTACATTCATGACCTCAGTGCTACTACAGACATTTGGGGACAAACTAAGGCCAGTAGCGTTCTACTCCAAAAGGTTGGACCCAGTAGCAGCTGCACTGCCTTCTTGTGTTAGAGCAGTGTGCGCAGCTGCATTGGCCATCCAGGCCTCAGCTGAACTGGTGTTGTTTCACCCCCTCACCCTAAAAGTGCCACATGCTGTTGATATGCTAATCACCAGCACTAAAATGTCGTTCATGTCGCCTGCTAGACACCTGTCAATTACTGCAACACTGCTATCCCAACCACACCTGACGTTGCAGAGATGCAACACTCTGAATCCAGCCACACTTCTCCCAACAGAAGAAGACGGCGACCCTCACTACTGTGTGGAAAGAACAGACAGCTGCTGCAAACCAAGACCTGACCTACTAGACACGCCCATCCCAGACAGTACATATGTCTATGTAGATGGATCAGCCTCAAAATCACCTGAAGGAAAGAACCAAGTTGGTTATGCAGTAGTCACGGATGACGAAGTTCTGCATGCTGAAACACTGCCGTCCAACCAATCAGCTCAATCTGCAGAAATCCAAGCCTTGACAAAAGCCTGTCAACTGTTTGAAGGAGAAATAGTCACAATATTCACAGACAGCCAATATGCACACTCGGTTCTCCATGTATTCTCCGCCCAATGGAACCGGCGAGGAATGAAGACATCCACAGGGAAACCAGTGGAACATGCAGCCTTATTGAAAGAACTCCTCAAATCAGTACTGCTCCCCAAAGAAATAGCAGTATGCAAATGCAGGGCTCACACCAAAGGAATCGACAGAATCACCAAAGGAAACGCCAAAGCAGATGAAGCGGCCAAAGCAGCAGCTCAAAAAACCACAACTGACATCATGACCAACACACAAATGGACACCATTCCAACTCAAATTTTAATTGACATGCAAGACAATGCTCCGCAAAGAGAGAAAGACATTTGGCTGAAAGAGGGTGCTACTGTAACTTTAGAAGGCCTCTATGTAGTGCAAAACAAACCTGTACTCCCCAAAAATCTGTTCCCCCTGGTGGCTAAATTGAGCCATGGGAAATCCCATGTCTCAACTGGAGGGATGCAAAGTATGGTACATGAAATATTCCATACATCACCAGGTCTAAATACCTACTTTAAAAATTTTTGTAGGAGCTGCCTAACATGTTGCAGGCACAACACGCAAGGGAATATGAGACCTAAAAGAGGTCAGTGTCCCCAAGGGACATATCCATTTGAAGTTATCCATATGGATTTCATTGAGCTGTCCAGAAGTGGGCAATACAAGTATTGCCTAGTGTTAATTGACTCATTATCCAAATGGGTTGAAATAGTCCCGGCCAAAACAGCTGACGCACTCACAGTAGCTAAAGCCATTTGCAAACACATAATTCCAGAACATGGCATTCCAAGATTAATTTGGAGTGATAATGGTGCACATTTTGTGAACACTGTAGTCCAAAACATGGCTAAACACCTAGGTATCAATCTAAAGAACCACTGTGCCTATCACCCACAAAGTGCAGGCCTAGTGGAACGAACTAATGGCACTGTTAAGCTAAGGCTCAGAAAAACCATGGAAGAAACTGGAAAACCATGGCCTGAATGCCTGCCATTAGTCAAAATGTACATGAGAATCGTTCCAAACCCATCAGGGCTCACACCCTTTGAGGTAGTGCATGGTCGCCCGTTCCAACTCCCCCTATGGGAGGGAGAGCCGTGGCAAGAGAAAACCGAAGAGGCAGATCCCCTTTCGAAGTGGATGAGTAAATTGTTTGCTGAGAAAGATGTTCAAAGTTCCTGTAAGCTGCCGCTTTCTCCTCTCCCTTCTACGCAGGAATTGCTGAAACCAGGTGACCAGATCCTGGTTCGAGTGGTGAAACGAAAGACGTGGTCATCACCCCGATGGGACGGCCCTTTTGTCGTCCAGATCACGACCCCGACAGCAGTAAAGATTGCTGAACGATCTACGTGGGTTCACCAGTCGCAGTGCAAACTAGTAAAAAACTTTCCAGACCCTGAGTAGGCCGGAAGTCGGACGGTATCAAAACCTTTGTCCGCCGAAGAACTCATCTGACGCCTACTCGCCAGCCACGGGTCGTGCCCCCTTGCACTGCCATCATGAGAATTCCACTCATCATCATGGCCATTGTGGTCCTCTTGACCACAATCTGGCTCCTGGTGGAGAAGAATGAAGAGGAGCCCCGAGAGAAGAGATCAATAGCGGCCATACCAATCCGCAAGTGGTATGAAGTCAAACAACCCAAGACTCGGTTTGAAATGAACATGTGGTACAATTTTGCTGGGTTTATAGCTAAGGAACAGAACATGTCTAATTGCTATGTGTGTAGCCGAATGCCTTTGTCAGCAGGTAGCCCACCAGTACACCCCATTCCCATAGACCCACGCAATGGTTCGTACTACCCTGATATATTGAAATCCAGGTACAGCTCAGGCTATTTGCTAAATTACGTTAAAGGATTCAACAGCACGGCCCCAGCTAATAAAGGCCGTGGGTTTAGCCATCTCCTATCATACGATTGGTCTTCCCCAATCATGATACAGGAAATACCGTTCCCACAACACCTTAAAGCAGTCTGTTACAGCAACGAAATAGATTTTGGGAAACCCACATTCGTAGGAGAAGTCCCAATCTCTAAGTGCTCCATTAATCTAGCCGCTTGCGGCCGGAACACAGCTGACCCGACCAAATTTGACAAAACATTTTTGCCCACGAATGCCACTTGTACTGAGTACTATGCAGCTCCTGATGCAGTTGGGACTGACCCACAAGATGATATCTCTTGGATGTGTGGCAACTCAATCTATCTACTCCTCCCACCAGGATGGGTAGGTAGATGTATGATGGTAAGATTGGTTCAAGACGCATTTGTGTTTCGTGGACACCATACCCCCGCACGTACTAAACGTGCCACAGGTATCCTCCCCCATGACTCAGTCTGGGGTAGAGATGTCCCCGATGACCATAAACTCTGGTCAACAAGCCAAAAGATAGTTTTGTCAGCCCTTCCCCAGTTGGGAGTCGCAAAGACCATGTTAAGGATTGAGACTATAAATTATCGCATGGGTCTGTTCATTAACTCCACTCTTAAAGCCTTAGGAGGAGTGGCAACTGAAATGGCTGCCATTAGAGAAATGGAGCTCCAAGATAGAACTGTGTTGGATTTGATAACTGCTAAGGATGGTGGAGTCTGTGCAATGATTGGGGAACACTGCTGTACATTCATCCCTGATGAAACCGGTACTGAAGGGAATATTACTACAGCTATAGCCGAATTACGTCAGTTGGCCAAAGTCGTGTCAGAAGACAGGCGCTCAGCAGGTACCACTTTTTGGTCCTGGCTGATCTCAGGACACTGGACTGACATAATGACTAAAATTATGATTCCATTCATTACTGTTCTGGTACTGTTCTGTGTTTTTACTGCCTGTATCATTCCGTGTCTCCGTGCGATGGTCCAAAGGTCCATCCAAACTTCATTAGTCCAGTATTCTGAAGTCCATTACCAGCAACTCCAACAAACCTAACCTGAAGAATGTGGCTACCCCAACAGAATTAATGACGAGAATGTCCATGATGGCACCAGAATGTAAACTGTTTCATTTTGTTTGTCAATAGTTGCATTAGTAAATTTGCATTAAGTATGTTATACACTTTCCCCTTGATATTTCTCATATGTTGAACTTATAGTATGATGCTCATATCCTAAGCCTGATGGACGGATATTAGTTGAAGGTTCATAAGAACAACAGGAGGGAATTGTGAGATTAATCTGAAGTGTTTAAACAAGTCTGTCCTTATGAAATTATAAAACTATCGGAATAGGCTTAATTAGGTCAGCTCAGAGAAAGCTGACTGCTGCGGTTTGCACATCTTTACTATTGTTAACAGAAGTCACAGGACAGACCATTTCCTGCGGGTATTTAGGGGGGTTGTCCGCTCTGTCAAAACAGTTGACTATTGTGCAGTTGTCCAGTAGTTCCTGTTGTCCAGAGGGGGCCTCATTTGACCCCTTTGACCTTCGTGGTTCTTAAAGACTTGTACCCTGGCTGCTGGTTATCACATGTTAACAGATGACAGGCCAGCTCTTCCTGAGTTTGGTCTGACCAAACAACTATCCCATTGTTAGTTGACCATCTGATGACAACAATAACCTCTTGACCATTTAAGGATTCTTAAAAGGATGTCTGTTGCTCTGCACACCACAGATAAGTTGTTAATTAACTGAAAAGTCATACGTATGACTTTTCAACAATCATCTGATCTGTTTCTCCATCTGTTTCTTCTAATTGTTCATTGTGTACCGAATATGGTAAAGTTTCCTGTTTGAAATCTCAATAAAAGGGCAATGCACTGAGGGAATGTCGAAGCACTATCAGCAGCATTCACAGAGAGCTCCGTTGCTCAAGAAGGCTCTGGCTTTGCTTCCCTCTTGCAAGAGCCCATTTAAAAACTCATTTCCAAGTCTTTGGTGTTTTTCTTTGTTAAAAGCTGGGTTTGATGTTTAAACCTAACAGCGTCATCGGGAGAGCGACGAGCGTCAGAGGGAAAGCGACGAGCGTCAGAGGGAGAGCGACGAGCGCCAGGAGGGGATGCTGGCCTCTTTTATCGGGGAGATAAGAGCGACAAATAGACTGTTCGGCGCAGTCCTGGACTCCATCAACAGACTGACGCCTCCGGCACCCACCTCCCACCTACCTAGGAACTCCACCCCACGACCAGGGTATCATCTGGCCTTCCCAAGACCATTAAGCCCGGTGTACCACCCACACCCACAAACGCCATCCACCCCCTCACGGCCAAGGCCAACGACCTCCGACCCGGAAGCCTACCCAGGGTACCACCGTGCCCTCCCAGGCCCATCAAGCCCGGCGTACTAGCCACAAACGCCATCCACCCCCTCTTCGCCAATGACCTCCGACCCGGAAGCCTACCCAGGCTACCACAGTGCCCTCCCAGGTCCATCCAAGTACCGCGACCTGTAGACATTTGTTTTTTTTTTAATTCAGCTTTTTTTGCACGTTTAAGTCATCTTTTTTGCACATATTTAATTTATCTTTTTTTACACATGTTTGATTGTATATAGTTTTGTTTTGTTTTTTTGTATCTTAATAAAAAATACACTCAACACTAATATCTAGCTCTTTGTTTGTAAAAAAAAAAAAAAAAGTTTAGTCTATTTTGCACATAAAACATAACAGTAAAAAAACAATTATTCAAGAGTTCATTAATGTGATTCCAGGTGGTTTTTATACAATTTCGGGATTTCTGTTTTTTTTTTCAGTGCGTATTAATTTTGTGAAAGTTCTTTTTATAAACTGCAATATTAATGGACTGGGATTAAAACTTTTATATAATTTTTCTTTTGAAGATCTCTGTAAATCTGGAGTGATCCATGATTTGGACATTTTCAAATAATAACCACCTCCCTCCTATTTTTCTACATGACTGCACAGCATTGTAATGAGGTACTGAGTAACAAGATGCATGAAATGATTTTATTAATGGCATGAAAGATGCAGTGTGCTGTACAGAAACAAAAGATGAAGCTAACAGAAATGCTAAAACAAAGGTCTGCGCAGAGGGAAGTTTGTGCTCAAATAATCTGTAAGCACCTCCCTGATGTTCTGACCACCTGCTGTGTCTGTGTTGTGGGCACGGGCACCAGGTTGTGGTAGGTCGGCGGCTAAAGCAGCAGCCTCATCGGTCCAGGTGGGGTTTACACTGTCCTTCTCATCTTCACACAGGTTATGCAACGCACAACATGTAGCTATCACATGAGGGGTGAATGTAAAATGAAAATCACTTCGCTTGAGCAAAACTCGCCAGCGTGACTTCAGTCTCCCAAAGGCGATCTCGACAGTGGTCCTTGCAGAGCTTAAGTAGACATTAAATGACTCCTGCTCAGGGGTGATGCGTGGGGAATGGGTGTACCCCTTGATCAGCCACTCCATTAAAGGATAAGCCGGATCTCCCAGAAGGAAATGGTTGATAGCAACACCGTTGATTTCCCTTAGGCCCTGAGTGAAAAAGACAAGATAATAATGAAAAATAAATTTCAGAGTGTGTTGCGTTTGATGGTAGTCTAGTGATTTGCACATTAAGGTCCCAGAAAGAATAATATGCAGAGGTAATACTGAATATTGACTTAGCATGTCCAGTAAGATACCTGGAGTGTATAGGACGACTTACTTTAGGTAGCTGATCTGCATGGCTGAACAACGCCGAGTGCCTAAGAACGTTTGCGTCGTGGGCACTTCCAGGCAGTTTGCAGCTTATGTTCCAAAACCTATGAGACATAATAGCCGCATTAAGTTCATGATGCTCAGACTGCACAGCGGGTGGGTGGCAAAGCGTTCTTTAACGCTCAAAAACGGTGCATATTTTGGCATTTCACAGTATCCCCTCACCACCATTAATAGTCAAAATGAATTTAGGAATAAATGTGATTCAAACAAACAACAAAGTGTGTATCAGTTGCACAAAAGTTGAAATATTTCCATTTGTGTGTATACTTGGTCACATGAAGACAAATCTTTTACATTTCTCTTTCGAGGTGTGTTTTCTTATCTCGACTGTAAAAATTGGTTCAAATTAGATCCTGCACAGTATTTAAATGTATTTTCCCACAACTCACCGATACGTGTCGTCCACCACAGCTTGGAGGACATAGGAAGGCCATCCTTTTCGATTAACAAAGTCCTTGTAGCCTTCACTTGGTGGTAAAACAGGAATGTGGGTGCCGTCGATGCAACCGATTATCTGGGGGATGTGGAACTTTTGCTCGAACCGACGTGCAATGGCGCTGGCTTCCTCTGCAGTGGGAACCACGATAATTTTCTGGAGGACTGACGACACCATTCCTTTGCAAAAAATGTACACAAACTTTTTCACAGTAGACTTGCTCACGCCGAACTGGTTTGCCACAACCCTGTACTCGGAACAACTGGCCAGCTTGTAAAGAACAATGGCCACCCTCATCTGAAGCGGCACCGGTGCCCGAACAGTCACGTCCTCGGGTTTCAGAACGCATGACATCAATCCACATAACTTGTCGAAGGTTCTGCGGCTCATTCGAAAGTTCTCTTTCCACTCCTCGTCGCTAAATTCCTTTAGCACCACTCGCTCCCACCAATCTTTGCTCCTGACCCGCATCCAGCATGAACGTTGAGACCTCCTTAGAAACAGAAACGCTCCAGCATCCATCGACTGGTCCGGGCTCTCTATGGTCCCTGGACGTGTTACTCGCCGCCGGCGTCGCAAGCGTCGTTCTTTTATCATATTTGCAGTGACTGCAGTCAAAAGATCCATTGTTCTTTTCATCATTACCACTAAAAGGTACATAATGCAAGAAATGTAGGCTGCGGTAGCCTCGTCGAGGTGCTCGGACGCCATCTTTCTTTCTTGTTGTTGATAAGCGGAGGTCAACCGGAAGTGGCTCTTTGTTGAAATGGTTACCTCGGGTACAGCGCCACCTAGCGTCACGGAGTCAGCCATGCTCTGGTTACAGTGGCTTATTCAATCTGATCTCAGAACAGCATGTGTAATCAGACAAGTTGATCCAATCTTCTGCATGTCATTATCTGATCAGATCTCCAACCACCTTGAATCGCTGCATGTGCACGTACTGAGTGACGGTCAGCCAACGACAGTTCACTGATGAGCACTTACTACACTGAGAATTGTAATTGTAATTGTTGACAAACAGTTTCCTCCCTAACAGAGGAGAGAACTTTATCCAACTGTGTGGATACTTGGATACTTTTTTTCCACATGTACATGGTTTTAAACATTCCAGGAGTTACATCCTTACCTTTGTCTTCATGAGTTTAAAGGCTCTGCTGGGATTTGAACCCAGGATCTCCTGTTTACAAGACAGATGCTTTGACCAACTAAGCCACAGGTTCCTCAACACACGTCTTCAACTTGTTATAAAAACCCTGTTGACACAACAAGTCCATTCTACCTCTGGAGCAGCTTTATTTCACCTCACTGTGATATATTTAGTACACAAACCTGTTCCACTAGGAACTAGGGCCCGAGCACTTGCAGTGCGAAGGCCCTATTGTATCTGTAGGACTTTCTTTTTCTTTCTTTCTTTCTTCTGACAAAAGGAAGGCCTTTTTGCCCCCCTAAATGTGCCCAAAAAGCCACCAAATCTGGGGTCTGGTGGTGGAAGCTCCTGGGGTCTGGTGGTGGAAGCTCCTGGGGTCTGGTGGTGGAAGCTCCTGGGGTCTGGTGGTGGAAGCTCCTGGGGTCTGGTGGTGGAAGCTCCTGGGGTCTGGTGGTGGAAGCTCCTGGGGTCTGGTGGTGGAAGCTCCTGGGGTCTGGTGGTGGAAGCTCCTGGGGTCTGGTGGTGGAAGCTCCTGGGGTCTGGTGGTGGAAGCTCCTGGGGTCTGCTGGTGATGCTCCTGGGGTCTGCTGGTGATGCTCCTGGGGTCTGGTGGTGATGCTGCTGTCCTCTGGTGGTGGAGCTAGTGGGTTAATGTTTTAACATTCAAGAAGACTTACAGTTGTTAACCATAAACTAAAATGTCTTTCAAAACTAATCTGTGGGTTTTTTTGAGCTTTGAGCTTACTTCATTTGTCTCTGTGTATGCCCGGAAATGTACACTTCAAAGGTGCTGCAGGATAGGCCGTCTTCCATAATGTTTCCAAAGCTGCCCCGGCTCATGCATTATGTTTGTCTTTCATGGGACCTCTTTTATTCATTCTCTTCCTTCCTCATATCTCATTCGAAGCAAATGCCCTTACCTGACGACAGGGGCGGCCCACCCTTTATGCTCCTTTATATAGGCTACCACTTTGTTGTCAAACATCCGTAGGATGATCATTTCCAGTCTCGTTGTGCACGGTCCCCGTTCCCTTCGTTGAAGCGTCTGAACGATTGCGGGTCACTCCGTGGTAGAGCGCATGCTTAGCATGTATGAGGCCCCGGGTCAATCACCGGCATCTCCATTAAATGTGTCATTACACCTCATACAGTTAGGAAGAGAAATCAGTAACAGGAATTTTTACATAAAGGATTGTACCTGGAAACAATTCCAGGTACATATCAAAGTTTTCTGTTGCAGCTAAAGTTAGTCTGGTTGGTGAACTCGTGAGGATGGATGAAACAAAACTGAACATTAATTTTGACCCTGATGTGAGTTGAACACATAACCTTCTGATCTGGAGTCAGACGCGCTACCATTGCACCACAGAGCCATTTCTGGCCTTTTAATGTCTGAAGTTGTTTAATTAACACCAATTTAATCATAGAGGGCATAATAATCAAATAATATTCAATTTCATTGATAGAGAGCTTTTAAAAGATCTCAAAGACGCTTCACAGACACAAAGATAATTAAAGCTGCAAGCAGCGATGAACGGCCCTCGCACTCACGGCCACCGCCCCCATAAGCATATCAGAGATGACACCACCCACGACTCTCTATGTCAAACCATTCAAAAGTTATGCCAGAAAATATGAACTATGAAATATTGACCAATCAGAAGAAGGGGCGGGGATAATTTGCACCAATGAAGTTCAAGTACTCAAAACCGAGTCTGATGACACCACCCACGACTCTCGATGTCATTTTGCCACGCCCATTAATGCAAACCATGAAATATCACATTTTTCGCCAGGCCTGGCTTGCATGCAAAATTTGGTGATTTTTGGGGCACGTTTAGGGGAAAAGAAAGCCCTCCTTTCGTCAGAAGAAAGAAAGAAAGAAAGAAAGAAAGAAAGAAAGAAAGAAAGAAAGAAAGAAAGAAAGAAAGAAAGAAAGAAAAATTCCTAGAGATACAATAGGGCCTTCACACTGTAAGTGCTCGGGCCCTAATTAAAGCTGCAAGCAGCGATGAACGTTCCTCCACCCTTGTGCACGTTCAGGCTGCAGTGGAATCTTGTATGACTTGATGTAGATTCTTCAGGCCTGGACATTTAGCGGATGAAACCACCCACGACTCTCTATGTCAAACAGTTTGCATAACCCATGTCTTATAATAAAGCACCTGATATCATTTACAAAAAACAACAACATGTTTTGATGACATTGATAGTTCAACCATGGTGGTACCAGGCTGATAACATCAAGGATAATAGCTGAGTAGCACCACGGGTTCGAGCACCACGGCGCTCACTTGGATGCACTGGCCTGTCCTCGCGTCGAGAAAGATTTGGTCAATTGCGTTGAGAGACGAGCTAACCAATTCCATGATTTTAGACATTTTTGCAGGATATGAGAAGAAGAGGCTCAGAGAGCATCCACGTTCACTAAGAGAAGGAGTACTTTTGAGAGAAATAGTGTCAGAACCAGCAGCGAGAGATACGTGATCTTTCAGGAATCTCAAGACATTTGAGTCTAAAGGCTCTGCTGGGATTTGAACCCAGGATCTCCTGTTTACTAGACAGGTGCTTTGACCAACTAAGCCACAGGGCCTCCATGTTATAGCTATGAAACAGCTTCATGCCACCTCACTGTGCTATGTTTAGAGCACTAACCTCTGCAACTTCTGTGTACAGAGCAGAATGGATCAGCAGTCCATCAACTTAACCTCTCAGTTACGTTGTCTCCATGGTGATTCCTCCTACCAGAAACAACTGGGGCCTCACATATGAACATAACCTGCTGTGAGTCCAGTTGGACACACGTGCTGCCATGCCAGTGCTAGAATGTATTCTTTTAGTTGGTCAAAGCACCTGTCTTATAAACAGGAGATCCTGGGTTCAAATCCCAGCAGAGCCTTTACACTAAGAATCAACAATATCACTCATGTAATGATAAAAAACACAGACTTTGTGGAAAAAATGTATCCAATGTCTGGTCTTCCACATGGTTGGTTAAAGACTTCACCTTCTCCTCTGTTTGGTATGCTAATGCTAACCTTCAGATAGTTAGATCTGGTCTCCTAACTCACATTCGACCTTTAGAGGACACTTTGGTTTAGCTACCCTCTCTGGTTATTACAAAAATAAGGAGACATTAGAAGTTCTCCAATATAATTACAAAACAGAGAACATCCACTAAGAACAAGAGTACTTTTGACAAAGTACTCTGCTATAATTAAGCAAGTGTGAGAAATGCTGCCAGAACCAGGACTGATGATATTTGATCTTTCAGGCGTCTCAAGACATTTGAGTTTAGAGGCTCTGCTGGGATTTGAACCAGGATCTCCTGTTTACTAGACAGATGCTTTGACCAACTAAGCCACAGAACCTCCATCTGCAATCCAGAAGGTGAACTCTACACTCTGAAGTTGAAAATCACTCATCTTGGAGCATTTGGAGCAATCCAGGATTTCCTTTGTAAAAACCTGCAAAGTTTAAAGCAGAATTGAGTAGCATTTCCTGTCATGTTTAAGAGGAACAACCACTGAAAGTTCTTCCAGGACTTTTCAAAACCTCTGAAATGCCTTATATTTGTAAAAACATGAAGAAAAGAGGAAAGAAAACATTCCAAATGTGACCTGAGTAGCTCAGCTGGAAGAGCATCAGACTTTTAATCTGAGAGTCCAGGGTTCAAGTCCCTGTTCAGGTGATTATCTGATGAGCACAATTCCTGACTGTAAAGAAACAACCAGGGGCCTCATGTACAAAGGGTGCGTACGCACAAAAACATGGCGTACGCCCTTTTCCACGCAAACGTTCAGATGAATCAAGAGTGAAATGAGCGTGGAAATGTGCGGTGCCCGACGCCAACTTCATGGCTGGCGTACGCACGTTTCCACAGCTATTGGTCCGTTGGCGACACTTAGTGGTGATGCTGGGAAACTGTTAATAATGTGAAAACAATTAGCCCTCAGAGTGATGTGCACATCAGAGACACTGATGAACAATTAACACATTCAACTGTCTGCAATTACACGAGTGGATATAAAAGCAAAGTGGTGCAGAAATACCGTTAACAACAATGGCAGCTTTGGCAGTGTTAGAAGATATCACAAATGACGCAGTAAGAAGAGAAAGAATATTTAGCCGGTTTTCCTAATATAATCGGAGCTATCGACTGCACACACATTGCTATAAAAGCACCATCACTGGATGAATATGTGTACGTTAACAGGAAGCATTTTCATTCCATTAATGTACAGATTATATGATTAATTTATGTTATTTGTGAAGTTATTTCTTGGAAAACGGGGCAGATCAGATAAGATTCTTCTTCTTTCTGCTTGCTTTTCATTCACGAATTAAGAACATTTGTATTTATATTGAATTATTTTATTTTTTTGAATGAAATAAAGAATATTAAAGAAAATAAAAAAATATGTCACAGGTGTCAAACTGAATCCCAGAAGTGCCGGTGTCCTACATGTTTTAGATGTTTCACTGCTTCAACACACCTGATTCTAATTAATGATCGTCACCAGCTTGTAATCAAAGTCTGGATAGTTCTGTTGATGACACAGCTCCTTGTATCATGGTGCAATTAAACAGGGAAACCGGCCCTCGAGGGCCTATTTAAATACATGTGCATATTTAAATGGAGGCGTGGACAGGGAGGAGTCTGGTACTCCTACATGTGCGCTCAATTCCACGTTGATTGGGATGTACAAAGGAAATGTGCTTGGATTCATGCCTACGCACACTTTCATACATCTGGATTTTTTTGTGCGTAGGACGTTTTCTGGATTTAAGCGAATGCCATGTTTCAGTAGGAAATCCACGCAAGTCTTTGTACATGAGGCCCCTGGTCATTTTCAAGATTAATCTCAACCTATCAAATAAAAACAACAAATAGAGAGAGACAGAAACAAAGCTTTCATACAAAACCTTGGTAGCTCAGATGTATCCAATGTCTGGTCTTCCACATTGTTGGTTAAATATTTCACCTTCTCCTCTGTTTGGTATGCTAATGCTAACCTTCAGATAGTAAGATCTGGGGCCTCATGTACTAAGAGTGCGTGGATTTCAACTTGAATCCATGCGTGGAATTAACAAGACCACAAAAATTCATATGTACAAAGCTGTGCGTGCGCCCAAATCCACGCAGGTTTCTCTGTACATCCCAATCATCGTGGATATGAGCGCACATGCGGGAGCACAACACTCCGCCCCGTCTCCTCCCTCAAATATATGTTTGAATATGATATGAAGATAATTATCCATTAAAAACCGCTCATCCTAACAAGAAAATGCTCTGAGCTGGAATAAATAATTCATTTTGGGGCATTTAGGGGTGTCGGACTCCGGTCCTCGAGGGCCGGTGTCCCTGCAGGTTTTAGATGTTTCTCTGCTTCATTGCACCATGATACAAGTGACTGTGTCATCAACAGAACTATCCAGACTTTGATGACAAGTTGGTGACGATGATTAATTAGAATCAGGTGTGTTAAAGCAGTGAAACATCTAAAACATGCAGGACACCGGCCCTTCTGGGATTCAGTTTGACCCCTACATTATGGTGTTCTTTGCTTTGCGTTGCGTTCGGTGAAGAGTTGTGGTTTATTATGATCGTACGGGTTTGTTAATGTTTATGGGCAGCGTTAGGGCATCATTACACTCTGCTTTTCTTGTTTGTATTTTAAGAACCGACACCAGAATTTTTGGTGGATGAAAAACGGCTCCTCGTTCTGCTTTATTGTCATGCATATTATATACTAACGGATTAAGACCAATGTACACGTTTATTGAGTCTTACACATGGATGTCCGCGATCACCTCTCTCATAAGTATAACAATGTGAACAAAATACATTTATATTTAAAACATGAAGCATCACGATCTGATTCCTCTGCTGCAGAAATAAAGACAATTTGTGCCGACGGGATTATCGAGGTGCAAACGTGAGAAATAAAGAGCAAAGTTGCTGTAACTCGGAGTGTTGCATCCGCAGGAGGAGAGACAGTGTCGTGCCAAAAAGTGATTGAAGGCCAAATACAGTTAATGAAAAGTTGTTTCTGCCTAAATATGACTTGATCTCATTCTTGAGCTTCATAATCTGAAATCTGACGGTTTAGCGCTCTCGCTCAGCGGGCTGCTGTGCGCGCTCCCGCGGCCACAAATCAGAAGAAATCAGATTCTGGCAGACAATCACTTTTTGGCACAACACCGGTTTTTGCTTCAAAATTAATTTTAATGTATTTCTGTCCAGACACAGTTATGGGATGTTTAGGATCTGGCTTTTATCAGTAGTCCTCCCATACGGTCGTCATGACGACAGACAGATGTCCGACCTGCAGCTCCAGCTGACGCATCATGTTGGTCTGAACCGGAGCAGCTGGTCCAGTTCAGGCAGAGATCCAGGAGGATCCTCTTGGTACCTGAACCAGCTGATGGTCCAGTCTTAGTCCTGGACCAGCAGGTCCAGACTAAACCAGCTGATGGTCCAGTCTTAGTCCTGGACCAGCAGATCAGTTTGGTCCCTGAAGACTCGCTCCTGATCCTGCATCAGCAGGTTCCTCTAACGGAGCCAAAGCTCCATCAGGATTTGCGGGTTCCATCGTTGAGCTCCTTTAGTTGTTTGTTCAGATCATGTGGTTGATTGTGAGATTGTTGCAGCTCCACTCTTGTGTAACTTATCTGGTGATGTGGGGACTGTCGTGTCCTTCACGTGGTCGTGAACTTATTGTTGACGTTAGGTTTCCTCATATTCTGCACTTCACTGCATCACCAGTGAGTGTCGCCAACGGACAAAACCTCAGAAAAGTGCGTGAACCAGCCTTAATGTGTGAGTGACGGACCGCAGCTTTCTACGTTCACGTCATTCTTTGTACATCCGACCGTGAGCGTTAAAAGTGGCGTACGCACGTTTTTTGTGCGCCGCACTCTTAGTACATAAGGCCCCTGGGGTCCGTTTCACAAAGCAGGTTCAACAAACTCTGAGTCTAATCCTGAACTCTTAGTTGATCTACTCTGAGATAGGAAACTCTGAGTTTTCGGTTCCAGAACAGCAGATTTGAGGTAATTTACTCAACTCTAAGTAGTTTCACCTGGAGTTAAGCGCGAGCGTGAGGGAAATAAAAAGCCATCATCAGTAGAGCGCTGATACAAGGATTCACCATGGCAACCGGCGACAACAAAAGAGCGACATACCTTTTCTTTTTTTGAATTTTAAACTTTATTTATCATTTCAATTTACAAAATCCCTTTGAGGAAACGATAGTTTGCATCTGAAGATCCACATACTTCACGCCGTGTCCTTTTTAACCCGAATGGAATTAGAGATTTTAATGCGCGCATACGGCGAATTTGAACATGTTTTTCGAAAAAAGAGTAAAACCGCAGCACAGAATAATATAAAATTAATTTAACAGATCTCCACATCATTCACCTGCAATCCTGTGGAACTCCTTGATGGCTTGGACAGGTTTATGTAGGGTTGCCACCCGTCCCTTGAAATACGGAATTGTTCCGTAATTGGGAATTAAAAGTTGCGTTCCGTATTGAACCAATACAGACACATATTATGCCAGGGGTCTCCAACCCTGGTCCTGGAGAGCACCTATCCAGCATGTTTTACATCTTTCCCTGCTTCAGCACACCATGATACAAGGAGCTGTGTCAGCAACAGAACTGTCCAGACCTTGATGACAAGTTAATGACGACCATTGATTAGAATCAGGTGTGTTCATGCAGGGGGACACCTAAAACATGCTGGATAGGTGGATCCAGGACCGGAGTTGGAGACCCCTGTATTATGCTCTTATTTATTCATGTAATAATGTACAGGTGGAGGTTTGAAAATTTTAATATATTGGAAAACTTCATTCGTAGTAAATTCAACTTAAGTTTGAAACAAATATTATTTCCCACTACATGCAAAGTGAGATATTTTAAGCCTTTATTTGTTATAATTTTGATGATTACGGCTCACAGTTTATGACAACCCCAAATAAAAAATCTAAAAAAATTAGAATATATTATGAAATCATTAAACAATTCAATCATCAAAATAATAACAAATAAAGGATTAACATATATTGGTTTGCCTGTAATGAGACTATGTATATAATGTACATGTATTACGTGGTCTGATAACCATCTCCCGACGAATATTTAATTCTCTGCGCATTAATTCTGCACCTTCATCAATGGTGTCTTCATCAAAAGGACATGCCATGTTCGTGACAATGGACTTCTAATATACTGACTCTGTTTTTAATGACAGACGGCAGAACTTCGCCAAAACTCGCCTGCTGACTGAATGAATGAGGAAATCAAATGTGCGTGTGGCTCTGAAAGAGGCGGAGACGCAGAGAAACTCCAGGTTCATTCATATAAACCTGGTCCCGACCAGGTTAGGTTCAGAGTGTCTGTTACTACGGTAACTGACCAGGTTAGGTTCAGAGAGTCTGTTACTACGGTAACTGACCAGGTTAGGTTCAGAGTGTCTGTTACTACGGTAACTGACCAGGTTAGGTTCAGAGAGTCTGTTACTACGGTAACTGACCAGGTTAGGTTCAGAGAGTCTGTTACTACGGTAACTGACCAGGTTAGATTCAGAGAGTCTGTTACTACGGTAACTGACCAGGTTAGATTCAGAGCGTCTGTTACTACGGTAACTGACCAGGTTAGGTTCAGAGCATCTGTTACTACGGTAACTGACCGAGAGCTTAAGTTACCTCTCTTTGTGAAACAGGCTAGAGTTACTCCTCTTTCTCTGGTTTGAGTTACCTCCCTTTGTGAAACGGAAAACTCAGAGTTTCCCTCATTTCAGGGTTAACAGACTCAGAGTTTTCACTAAACCTGCTTTGTGAAACGGACCCCAGGCCGACTGAGTCAGAAACATCTCAGAGGAGGTTTTCATCACGGCGGTCTGCAGCGGGACCAGACCTGCTGCTGCTTCCATTTCCAGTGTCCAGCGCCGGTGAGGAGGGGGCTGCTGGTCAGGCAGCAGGTCTGCTGCTCCCTGGAGCAGATAGCGACTGCTGACTCCCTCACATCTTCCTTCACCTCCTTGTTCCTTTTCTTCTGGCTTTGCCGCTCCGCCTTCATGCTGATGTGCAGTGAACTCATGTTAACTTAGTCCGTAAAGATGCTGGTTTGCTGACAAGTGACTGATGATGACGTTGGTGGACGAGTTTTACCCAAAATGCACTTGGAGACAATATTGGCGATCCACTTGTAAATGTGCGCATCGTGAAGTTAAAAGTGAGAGTGAAAATAAAGTGCAACATTTGATTCAATATTTTACACCCACTACATCCCTCAAGTCAGTCGGTCTTGTAAAGATTTGAAGAAACAATTACCCAAAATATGATAATTCAGGTGTGTTTTTGTCCTACCCTTAATAGGGATGCAGGCTTGAAAATGTAGTCAATAATCTATAAATGTGGGTACGTTTCTCCCATGTTTAAGATTTGTGAACCAGAGGGAGGAGGAGGAAGTGGGAACTTTCCCTAAGAAGGGCTGGTTTTGTGTCTGACAGGACGAGCTCTTCAGGAATGAGGACTTTGACAGGACGGGGCAGACTGTCTGGTTTAAACATGCTTTACAAACCATTTGAAACCTTTCAGCTCATCTTCAACATCCTTTTCCAAGGGTTTTAGCCCAAACAATGTTTTTTGTTCCCTTCTTTTCATGTAGTTTCAAAAGAGTGTGCACTTTTATTCCTTAGGTGTAGTTTGTGTTGGTCTGAAGTTCTCTCCCACTCTGTGATGCCCTGTTGTCTAGTGAAGTCTTCAGTCGGGTCCTTTAACTGTATATTAATGTAACTCGGAGGCCTTTTCAGTGTCTTCTTTAATTCCACTGTTTCACTGACATCTTTGTTTCATCTCTGTCCTCCATGTGTTTATCTCCACAACATCTGTGTGTGTGTGTGTGGGAGGGGGGGGGTCCAAGCTGCACTTCTTGATGGATATTTGTAAAGGAAATCTGGGACCTATTTTGTTTTGCAAATAAATGTCACTTTTATGTCCAATATGTTACAGACGTTGAAGACATAAAGGAGAATATTTATGAAGTAATCATATAAATATTACTAATATAATAACATGATTTGAATTATTACATGTTTAAACTATTATATGAATGATATTCCAATATTTCAAATATGTATGTTTATTCTGTAAACTGAGTTTTAGTAGCCCAAACATTGATTTAACAATTACCTGGAGTGTGTGTTCATTGCTCCTAACTGTTTATTTCCATCAGAAAGTCCCTGGTTGTAGCTCTGCTGTAGAATCTCTGCTGATAATTATTCATAAGTTTGCAGTGTCAGAACCACATCTGTCATGTTTAGAACAAAGTTTAGAAACATCAGAAACCAAACATCCATCCATGGACTCGCTGCTTCGGATCACGTGGTTCAGTCAAACAGCGACATCTGCTGCTGATTGGACGGACTTGATGACGTCACAGCCGCACCCGTGTTCTTTGGCCGTTATTGGAATAATGTTGTTAAAACCTCCCCATGTGTAAGAAGGAGCTTTCAATAACCGATGACACGGAAATAATATTATTTTTCATCCAAGATTAATTTCTTCTGATATTTAATACTCTGGTTATTCCAGATGAAATGATGATGTTTATAAATCAGACGACAGCACAGTTATGTCTGTTTATGAACATTTGATAACTGGATGGTTTATTAACGGCTAAACCACGTTTTAGGAGAAAATAATACAATTTGTTGAAAAACAAAATTTGGAATCAAGAGTCATAATGGAATTTTACTTAGATTTTATTTTAATTAGTTCAGATAATAAATCACATTTGAAGTTTCAAAACCAGGAACATTTAATCCTCCTTGGTTGTAGGAGTTACTCAGGATGTTTTTGTTGAGATAATGATATTTGTTTTTCCAGATAAAATGAAATAAAACCGTATTGATTTGTTTAATGACTGATGCAGGAGTCTCCAGTAGTTTGGGGGATAAACTAAACCAGAGACTGAAACGGAGCTGCAACACTTCTGCTTCATGAGGTCGATACAGAATCCAGCTCAAACCAGTTCAATCCAGACACACAATTCCACTAAGACACTTTTATATTTGTGTTATTTTTGCTAGAACAATGTAGTTGGTGTTCTAGTTTTCCTTTACTCGGTAGTTTAAAGCAGTTATCTCCTTGTTGTATTTTGTCCGCTCGTGTTAAACCGAGTTTACGCCCCCTAGTGGCGGCGGCCGGTATGACACGGACCGTCCACGCTGAACCAGGAAACGCCCACAAGCAGCTGCTGTGGATGCGCCCGACTCTCGGTCAGAGTGAAAGTACATCTGCAGTAACACATCTGGAAGATCAGGCGTTAAACGGGCCCGGTGAGGTGATCCGAGGACGGAGAACAACTGCTGATAACCGGATCAATACTTAAAAGTTTATTTCACTCCTGATCTTTGTCTTTTAACTCAGAGAGGTGAAGGTAGGAACTCGTTCTCACTTCTGATTTACCTGCAAACTTTGATCATTCTTGTGTCTGAGGACAAATCTACATGATTGTTAATGACAACATTTTTATTGGTGTTATTATTGATCAGAAAGACCGTGATGATCAGCCGATGATTAGTTTTGTTCATCAATCAAACTTTGGTGTTTTTATTTCCTGGAATGAACCTGTCGTCTCCAACATTAAAGTCAGGCTGCTGTTTCCTGTGGAGCCTTTCAAAATAAAGCATGGTTCCTGGAGGAAGTTGTTTGCTGCTTGTGTAAGTGTGTGATGAGGCTGTGAAGGAGGAGGAGACAGTTTCACCTCTGAGCTTCTTCACATTTACAGGAACCAGACTCATGTAGAGTCCTCATGTTCTGGGTATGGGTCTCTGTAAAGCGTCTAGAGACAACTCTGTTGTATTAGACGCTATATAAATAAAATTGAATTGAAATTGAAAATTAGAGGCCCAGTCTCTTTCTGCTTGTTTAAGTTTTTCAACTTCCTGTTTCTGCAGTAAAACTCTGTTGTTCACAGAATTTAATGTTTTTAATCTCAGAAAACAGAAAATGAGGAAAGTGCTGAGAGTTAGTAATTAAGTAAAGGGCATTTATAAAGCACATTTAAAACAGAGATATTATTGACCAAAGTGCTGTACATGATGATAATGATGTCAAAAAAAGAAAGAAAGAAGGTTCAGTGACAACAAATAAATCACAAATTTGACCTAAAAACACAGATGCAAGAAATGACAGGATTAGGGGAGTGGGAAAGCTAGTGAATAGAGGTGGGTTTTTAATCTTAAAGCAGGAGATAGTGGGGGCACATCGGATGTCTGAGGGTAACTGGTTCCACGGCCCTATCACCTTTCAGCTCCAGTTTTCTCTGACTAGAGGAGCTCAGGGACTGGTGGCTGACTGGAACTAAAGAAGGTCAGTGATATAAGCATGGGCCTGCCCTTTTAGAGCCTTAAAATCCATAAGTAAAACTTTTATTTAATTATAAAATATATGTGAATCCAAGACAGGGGTGACATGTCCACGGTTCCTTGTACCAGTCAGCAGTCTTGCTGCCCCATTTTGGACCAACTGCAGGCATGGTAATAAAGACTGGGGGAGGCCAAGGTAGAGGCAATTGCAGTAATCAAAGGGAGATGTAATGAATTACGTGGATTACTTTTTCCAATTCATTATAGGTTCAAAACAATTTAAGGTGGGAGATGTTACGTAGCTGATAAAAACAGTTTTTAACAACAGACCTTATCTGTTTGCCAAGACTGAGCCCTGAATCCAGTAGAACCCCCAGGTTTCTGGCGTGAGATTTAACATGCAGGGTGAGGTGAACTAGTTTACTTGCAACAGTGTTTGTTGATTTAGGAGGACCAAAGATGATGACTTCTGTTTTGCCAAGTGTTATTAAACTGGAGATAGTTGTTTGACATCCAGACTTTGATATCTTCAAACAGTCCAGGAGAGACTGTACAGAGTTGGTGGATTTCAGTGGGAGGTACAGTTGAGAGTCATCTGCATAGAAATGAAAAGAGATATTGTATTTCCTGATGATGTTGCCAAGGGGAAGCATGTAGAGGAAAAAGAGCAATGGGCCTAGTATGGACCCCTGAGGGGCCCCATAGGAGGCAGAGGCAATAGATGAGGAGAACCGGTCAATGGACACAGATAATGTCCTATGTTTAAGATAGGAATTGGACCAGTCCACGGCTGTCCCCTTAATGCCTAAACACTGTTCAAGGTGAGTGAGAAGAATGTTATGATCCACAGTGTCGGATGAAGCACTAAGATCTAATAAGATCAGGGTTGCATTTTCCCCTGGATCTAAAGTGTGCAGCAGATCATTAGTCACCGTAAGTTAGGCTGTTTCGGTCCTGTGAAGGGTTCTAAAACCAGACTGAAAAGGTTCTACAATGTTGTGGATATTTGGAAAAGGGAGCAACTGAGAAAAAAACTGCTTCAGAGCAGCTTGGATCAGCAGATACGGCTGTATCAGTGACTTCCTCCACCTCCCACTGGTTTCTGACTACATTCTAGTGACATTAACACTAAAGAGAGGAACAAACCAGAGCAGGATCAGCTGATCTCTGTCCAACACCAGTGATGTGTGTTTCCTCTGCAGATGAAGGTGTGTGTGTGAGCTGATGTGGACGTGAATTCAGCAGAATGGACCAGTGTGAGGACGGAGAGGAGGGAGTCCCTCCCTCTAAAACCTCTCTGTGTGGGGAACATGAGAGTCGGAGCAAAGCTCAGAGGTGAGATGAGCATCTCTAACTGTCCCTGACTCTTCTGCATGTCAGAGCTCAAGACTCACATCACCAAACATCATTATTACAGGAATCAACCTGGACCTGGACCTGGACCTGGACCTGGATCTGGATCTGGACCTGGACCTGGACCTGGACCTGGACCTGGACCTGGACCTGGACCTGGACCTGGACCCAGCTGTGTGTCCTTGAAGAGCGACAAGTCAATGGACGATGTTATTAACTTCAAAGGAGAGCAACGTTCGGCCGTAAAGAGGTGAGTGTATCCAAACGCTGCCAATGATTTATGTTTAATACTGTTTAAATAGACTAAATATTTTTATCTGTGTAACTTCTTTTTTATATAAATATAATATTTACATTTTGAACGTGTGTCTTCTATCAGGGTCCATCAGAAAGGAGACTCTCTTGAACATGAACCCAGCTGTTTGTCCTTGAAGAGCGACCGGTCAAGGGACTGGTTTATTAACTTTAAAGGAGACCAACAGTCATCTACAGAAAGGTGAGATGTATTTAAACACATTAAATGTATTTAAATCCTCGTGTTAGGAAATGTCCACATGTTTCTTCCTGAGTAGATCATGTAGTCCTGGACCCCTGTGGTCCTCCATCACCTGATGGAGATCTGAGCTTCCTCCTCATAGATCTTCATCTCCTGTCAGAAGCTTTTTCCTCTGGTCAACACATCTGGAGGTCTCACCTTCCAGAGGACTGATCCTGATGATGGTCCAGAGTTCCTCTTACTGATCCTGATGATGGTCCAGAGTTCCTCTTACTGATCCTGATGATGGTCCAGAGTTCCTCTTACTGATCCTGATGATGATCATGTGAATGAGCAGATTTCTCACTGAGGTTACATGTTCTCAGTGGATCAGCAAGACTAGTAAACCTTCAGCACCACCAGTCCTCTGATGGACTGTCCTCATCCCAACAGGACTTCATGGACCTTCAGCTGCTGTTTGTCTCTGTGAGGACAGACATGATGTGAGCTAATTCTTCCTGGTTCCTCCACAGAGTGGACCAGCAGATCTCAGAGTCCCCCAGTGGTCCGTCTGTCCAGCAGCATCAGACACAGCTGGACTCCATCTTTCAGGTCTGTACATGAGCATCAACTGTTCTCCATCTGTTCTGTTGATGTTTGTCTCCATGCTGGTCTCTGGAGACCAGTGGACTGTCAGTCTGTCCATCATGGACCTGATGTTTGTCTCCATGCTGGTCTCTGGAGACCAGTGGACTGTCAGTCTGTCCAACATGGGTCTGATGTTTGTCTCCGTGGTTTCAGTCTGATTGTGTCCTTCATGTGGTCTTCTGTTCCAGCTGCTGGAGGACAACATTGTCCTGTTTGTGAAGAACGAGCTGAAGAAGATCCAGAGGGGTCTGAGTCCAGATTACCCAGAATCCCTAGAGCATCTGTTGGAGGGTGAGGATGAAGAGCAGAGGAGCAGCAGAGAGGCGTTTGTGAAGATCACAGTGAACTTCCTGAGGAGAATGAAGCAGGAGGAGCTGGCTGAGCGTCTGCAGAGCAGTAAGAGGATTTCTCTGAACATTTAAGCTGCTGGATAAATGTTCCAGAATGCCTCAGGACATGAACAACATTCACAGATCAGCCACAACATTAAAACTACTGAAAGATGAAGTACTGCTCTTCTTGTTCCAACAATGTTCTGCTGGAATCAAATCTGCATTCTTGATCCACATGAAAGTTATTTTGACCGTTGACACCCAGCTAAATATTTCTGCAGGTCAGTTGCCCCCACATGGTCCCAGCACCCCCCTACAGTATCACCCTCCCTGTACAGGGCAGCAGTGGACATCAATAAACATGTTTAATAATGAACTTAACTTATAAAAACACTTACATTCGATTAATCTCAAAGGCAAGACTGACGGAAACGTGGCTGCCATATCGCGCCAAACGGCCACTCCGACCCCCACCACCAACATTCATACATATTCACACGGGGCAAGGTGTCTTGCCCAAGGACACTACGGCAGCAATTGGGACAGAGCAGGATTCAAACCACTAACCTTCCGATTATTGGAAGACCCGCTCTACCACCTGAGCTACTGCCATCCTTTTAACCAACAAACACCACAAGATAACTGGAAGATTTTAGTCCTGGTTTTCCTCTTCCAGCAATCCTGCTGAACTCTAGATTGTCTTGATGGTTCTACAGATTATTTGATCAGGTCATCTTCTGGTGTTTTCAAATCCTAAACCTGGAAAATCCACTTCACAGACACCACAACAATAACAAGAACACAACAACCCATAAACACACAACCCATCAGGGCTGTACTGCTAACATCCTGGTACTAGAAACTCCAGGACCCCCAGATGTTCTTGTCACTTCCACGTCCTGAATGTTCAGAGTTGTTTTGGTGGTAAAAGTGATTCTACTCAATATTGTATAGCTCATCGTAACGTTAGAGACGATCAGTGTCGGTTCACATCCTGATTCTTTAGGAGAATTAAGTTGAACTTTATAAAACACTAATTGTTTTTTTTTCATGTGTATTCAGATGTTTCTGCTGCAGGTTGTAGAAAGCGGCTGAAGTCTAAGCTGAAGAAGAAGTGCCAGTGTGTGTTTGAGGGGATTGTTAAAGCAGGAAACCCAACCCTTCTGGAGCAGATCTACACAGAGCTCTACATCACAGAGGGAGGGACTGGAGAGGTCAACGATGAACATGAAGTCAGACAGATTGAAGCAGCTTCCAGGAAACCAGACAGAGCAGAAACAACCATCAGACAGGAAGACATCTTTAAACTCCCACCTGGAAGAGATGAACCAATCAGAACAGTGATGACGAAGGGAGTGGCCGGCATCGGGAAAACAGTCCTAACACAGAAGTTCACTCTGGACTGGGCTGAAGGCAGAACCAACCAGGACATCCAGTTCCTGCTTCCATTCACCTTCAGAGAGCTGAATGTGCTGAAAGAGAGAAAGTTCAGCTTGGTGGAACTTGTTCATCACTTCTTCACTGAAACCAGAGAAATGTGCAGCTTTGAAGAATTCCAGGTCGTGTTCATCTTTGACGGTCTGGATGAGAGTCGACTTCCTCTGGACTTCCACAACAATGAGGTCCTGACTGATGTTACAGAGTCCACCTCAGTGGACGTGCTGCTGACAAACCTCATCAGGGGGAACCTGCTTCCTTCTGCTCGTCTCTGGATCACCACACGACCCGCAGCAGCCAATCAGATCCCTCCTGAGTGTGTTTCCATGGTGACAGAGGTCAGAGGGTTCACTGACCCACAGAAGGAAGAATACTTCAGGAAGAGGTTCAGGAACAAGAAGCAGACCAGCAGGATCATCTCCCACATCAAGAGATCACGGAGCCTCCACATCATGTGCCACATCCCAGTGTTCTGCTGGATCACTGCTACGGTCCTGGAGAACGTCCTGGAGAAAGTCCTGGAAATCAGAGAGGGAGGGAAGCTGCCCAAGACCCTGACTGAGATGTACATCCACTTCCTGGTGGTCCAAGCCAAACTGAAGAGGGTCAAGTATGATGGAGGAGCTGAGACAGATCCACACTGGAGTCCAGAGACCAGGAAGATGGTGGAGTCTCTGGGAAAACTGGCTTTTGAGCAGCTGCAGAAAGGAAACCTGATCTTCTATGAACCAGACCTGAGAGAGTGTGGCATCGATGTCAGAGAGGCTTCAGTGTACTCAGGAGTGTTCACCCAGATCTTTAGAGAGGAGAGCAGCCTGTACCAGGACCAGGTCTTCTGCTTCATCCATCTGAGTGTCCAGGAGTTTCTGGCTGCTCTTCATGTCCATCAGACCTTCATTAAGTCTGGAGTCAACCTGCTGGAGGAACAAAGAAACACCTCCAGGTGGTTTAAAACCAGAGCCGTGACTGACCTCCATCAGAGTGCTGTGGACAAGGCCTTACAGAGTCCTAACGGACACCTGGACTTGTTCCTCCGCTTTCTCCTGGGTTTTTCACTGGAGACCAATCAGACTCTCCTACGAGGTCTGTTGGAACTAAAAAAAAGAAGTTCACAGAACAATCAGGAAACAGTTAAATACATCAAGAAGAAGATCAGTGAGGATCTGTCTGCAGAGAGAAGCATCAACCTGTTCCACTGTCTGAATGAACTGAATGATGGTTCTCTGGTGGAGGAGGTCCAACAGTACCTGAGGTCTGGACGTCTCTCCACAGATAAACTGTCTCCTGCTCAGTGGTCGGCGCTGGGCTTCATCTTACTGTCATCAGAAGATCTGGACGTGTTTGACCTGAAGAAGTTCTCAGCTTCAGAGGAGGTTCTACAGAGGCTGCTGCCGGTGGTCAAAGCCTCCAAGAAAGTTGTGTAAGGACGAACACAGACACATCTGTTTTAGTTACAATCACATGTGTTCTTGGAGGAAACCATTAAATTCACTGTTCAACTAAGTTCAGGTTCATGTGGGACCAGTTCTCCTCAATGATTCATCTCAGGAAACTCAATACTTATTGATTATTAGTTTAAATAATCAGCATTTATTGATATTATATCATTTCGTTGTTAAAGGACAATCAACTTTTAAATAACCTCATGATCTCTCTTTAATCTCCTCTGCAGGTTGAGTGACTGTAACCTCTCAGGGAACATCTGTGCACTTCTGTCCTCAGTTCTCAGCTCTCAGTCCTCCAGTCTGACAGAACTGGACCTGAGTAACAACCACCTGCAGGATTCAGGACTGAAGCAGCTGTGTCCTGGACTGGAGAGTCCACACTGTCACCTGGAGTCTCTCAGGTCAGAATCCACCAAGTGTTCAACTAGTGACCGTTACAACTTTTTATTTGGTTATTTTATTAGATCCCCGTTAGCTGGTGACCTTTCAGAGCAGCTTCTCTGGGGTCTCATCAGAATCATCAGCTGAATTACAACATTATCATTAATTAAAATACGTAAACATACATGCTCACAACTCAGAGACAACAGACAGTAGGACACCAGCTAAAAGTACAAAAATAACATTATAATCAGCACAATGGCATTATGACTGTACATTTCCTCTTTTTAAAGTCAGGATTTAAATTTTTCTCATCACACTCTCAAACAAGATAAGATAAGATAAGATATCCTTTGTTTTCTCCCTCAGTGGGGAAACGTATTTGTCGTCAGCAGTACACACATATAGGGGAGGGGTAAAAAGACTGAAAAGTCAGAAATAAAAAATATAAAATATATAAAAAATACAAAAAGATACGTATAAAATATGTATAAACACAGGATATGAACAGTATATACAGTTAAACAGTGCAGAAAAGCAGGTGGAGTGTTGTGAGGTTGACTGGCAGATTGGCAGATATTGCACATCTTATATTATTGCACATCTTATTGTCATATTATTGTCCACTGGCTACTGAGAGCAGGCCTGGTTGTACAGTCTGATGGCAGCGGGGAGGAAGGACCTGCGATGCCTCTCTGTGGTGCATCATGGGTGACGAAGCCGGTCACTGATGGAGCTCTCCAGGGCTCTGACAGTCTCATGAAGGGGGTGGGAGACATTGTCCATGATGGAGGACAGTTTAGCCACCATCCTCCTCTCCCCCACCACCTCCACCCGGTCCAGACTGCAGCCCAGGACAGAGCCGGCTTTCCTCACCACTTTGTCCAGTCTCTTCCTCTCTGCTGCAGTGATGCTGCTGCTCCAGCAGACACACCATAAAAGATGGCCGACGCCACCACAGAGTCATAGAAGGTCCTCAGGAGGCCGTCCCTCACTCCGAAGGACCTCAGTCTGCGCAGCAGGTGGAGTCGGCTTTGGCCCTTTTTGTAGAGAGCCTGGGTGTTTACAGTCCAGTCCAGTTTATTGTTCAGGTGAACACCCAGGTACTTATAAGAGTCCACAATCTCTATGTCCGTTCCCTGGATGTTCACTGGCGAGGGGGGGACTTTGCGCCGGCGGAAGTCCGCCACCAGCTCCTTCGTTTTACCAGAGTTAATCTGGAGGCGGTTCCGCTGGCACCAGTCCACGAATCTGTTGTTCAGTTCTCGGTACTCCGTCTCGTCTCCGTTGTTAATGACCTCTGCATGAGGAAGATGACGGCGTCCTCAACTCCGATGCTCGGCCGGTAGGCGAACTGCAGGGGGTCGGCGGTGGAGCTCACCAGGGGGTGCAGGTGCTGGAGGACCAGCCTCTCCAGGGTCTTCGCCAGGTGGGATGTCAGGGCCACCGGCCAGTAGTGGCTGGAGTCGCTGGGGCAAGATGACTTGGGCACCGGTACCACGCAGGACGTCTTCCACAGCTGTGGTACCTTGTGCAGCCTCAGGCTCATGTTGAAGATGTGCTCCACGATCCTGCACAGTTGCCTGGAGCAGGATCTGAGCAGCCTGGAGGTGATGCCATCCGGACCCGTTGCTTTCCTCACCTTGAGCCTGGCCAGTCCTCTCTCCACCTGGGCTGTGGAGAGCACCACGCTGGGTGGGGGGGTGGTGGGTGGGCTGGGCGGGGGGGTGGTAGGTGGTCTGGGCGGGGGGGGTGGTGAGTGGGCTGGGTGGGGGGTGGTGGGTAGGCTGGGTGGGGGGGTGGTGGGTGGGCTGGGCGGGGTTGCAGGGAGGGGGGTTGGTAGGTTCGGTGGAGTTGAGAGTGGGCTGGGGGGTTGTGGAGGGGGAGTAGCAGGGAGGGGGGTTGAGGTGAGAGTTCTTGGAGCAGAAGAGGCTCCAGTCGGGGGAAGTTGCAGCAGGGCTGGGTGGGTGGTGGGAGGGGTGTCTGGTTGTTCAAACCGGTTGAAGAACCGGTTCAGGTCATTCACCCACTCCTGGTCCCTGTCCAGCGCAGGTCTGGAGTTGTTACGTCCTGAGATGGTGTTCAGGCTCCTCCAGACCCCGCTGATGTCGTCCCGCTGCAGCTGGTCTTCCATCCTCCTCCTGTAGCTGCTCTTCCCCTCCCTGATCTTCTTCCTCAGGTCCCTCTGCACCGTCTTCAGCAGGTCCCTGTCTCCTGATTTGAAGACCCTCCTTTTGTCCCTGAGCAGGCCTTTAATCTCAGGTGTGATCCAAGGTTTGCTGTTTGCAAACACTTTAACTGTCTTGGTGGGTATGGTGGAGTCTACACAGAAGTTGATGTAGTCCGTGATACAGCTGGTGAGACTGTCGATGTGGTCCCCGTAGTCCTCACAGAACACATCCCACACCGTAGTCTCAAAACAGTCCTGAAGAGTCTCCAGAGACTGTTCAGACCAGATATGTCTGGTGTGGGTGACTGCTGGTTGTCTTTGCACCAGAGGCTGATACAGGGGGAGAAGGTGGATCAGATCATGATCAGATCTTCCAAGCGGGGGCAGGGGGGATGGTGTATATGCCTCCTTAAGGTTGGCATAAAAAAGGTCCAGTGTTTTATTTCCCCTGGTGCTGCAGTTGACATACTGGCTGAAAGTTGGAAGTGTGGATGAGGGAGGGGCATGATTAAAATCCCCGGTAATAAGGAGGAGGGCATGTGGGTGCTGTGTCTGCAGCCTGCTCACACTGCTGTGCAGGACATTGCAGGCTGCGTCGGCATTAGCGGAGGGCGGGACATACGCAGTTATCGCGATAACATGCGAGAGTTCCCGCGGCAGGCAGTGTGGCCTCATGCTAATGGCTAGCAGCTCAATGTCCGTGCTGCAGAGTTGCTCTTTGATAGAGATGTTCCCAGGGTTACACCATCTATCGTTCACAAACACAGCAAGCCCCCCTCCTCTCCTCTTACCGCTGTCCCGTGTCCTGTCTGCCCTTATGAGGTTAAATCCGTCCAGAGCGACGGCGGAGTCCGGTGTTTGCTCCGTTAGCCAGGTCTCTGTGAACAGCATCAGGCTCCATTCCCGGTATTCCCGCTGGTGCCGTGCCAGCGCCGCTAGCTCATCCATCTTATTACAGATGGATCTCACATTCCCGGTGATGATGGTGGGGAGTGTGGGCTTGAAGCAGCGTTTCTTTTTCCGGCACATAACACCCGAGCGTTGTCCTCTTTTCCTCCTCTTCAGCTCGGGGGGAACATCGGGCTTGCAGCCGGTTAGCTTCCCCTGGCTACGGAGGGCTAACAGCTGATCGCGGGTGTAAAAAATTGAGCGTTTACTTCCTGTTTCGGTGGTTGCTGGGGTGATGAACCAGGTGAAAAATAGTAGAAATAAAAGGGCCAGCCTCACTGTTTTTCCAAACATGATGCCGCCCGATGAGCACAGAGAAAAAAAGCACGTCTCCACAGGAGACAGGACCGAAGAAAAAAAAGGTCCAAATAGGTAAAAACAGACAATAAATAAAAAACGAGTCGACGGAGCTGCTGCAACGTGTCGCCACTACCGCGGCGCCATCTTGAAAAAAAAAAAAGATATTAAGAGAAATCAAATCAAGAGCTCAATTTAAAAAGAATACAAAAATATTTTCAATTTTTCAACAACACAACAACTTTCTGGACAGTGTGAGATAGAACAAACAATCATGTGCTGTTCACATTTTAACACCCCCCACACCCTTTTAGCAAAACTACACACAAACACAAAATAAATAGAGGAAAAGGAAACAGTGTCAAAACAATAAACAGTTTAATAGCTCAATTCTTAACACTCCATTTTATTTTCCATAATAAACAAAAATAACTTGAGCTTCTTGTTAAAGCTTATCATTTTATCTCAAGTCCAAAGTTCTGGTAATTCACTCCACACCACCATCGCTCTGTGATTCATTGTCTTTTGTTTTTTTTTGTTTTTTTTTTTTTTAAAGATTTTTTTTTGGGCTCTAGTGGCCCTTTATTGAAGTTGCAGACTGGAAAGGGGTAGAGAGAGAGAATGGGGATGACATGCAGCAAAGGTGCGCAGGCCGGGATTCGAACCTGCGACCGCTGCAGGAGGAGGACTGTAGCCTCAGTATATGAGCCGCTGCTTAACCCACTGCGCCACCAAGCGGCCCCATTGTCTTCTGTTTTAAGTGACTTCTACATGGAGGCAACAGAAAATGACCTGCTGATGTTCGCCCCGACAAATGACTGTGTTTTAGTCATAACTACTTTATTGATTAAACTCATCAATTAATATTTCCTCCTACATTCTCCACTTCACCAGGATGGATGGGGATTCATTACTTCCACTGGTCTGATAAAGTTGCTGAATGACTCAGCCAGCTGCTTTGTTCTGATTTACCTGCAGCCTGGCCAGGTTACGTTTGGTTGTACTGGACCAAATCACAGAGCAATAATCTACATTTGACAAGACCGATGCGTGTATCACCTGTTTAATCAAATCATTAGGCAGAAATTTCCGCCAGTGTTTAATCACAGCTATACCTCTACCCATTCTATGCACTATTTGGTCAACTTGTCTATTCCAGGACATTTGACTCTCTATAACATCCCCTAATACCTTCACTTCTGTTACTTGCTCTCTTACTACTTCATCCATAGTTAAGCATAGCACAGGGTCATTTATTAATACATGTTTTGAACCTAAAACAGTACACTTTCTCTTCACCTTATCCAGAACTCATTTGTTTCTTATCATCCATTTTTATGTTAATTTTAAATCCACCCTTTAAATCTGAAGTGAATTCAGCAGGCACATTTGCCGATGTATAAACTGTCAAATTGTCAGCATACATTGCAATGGTGGCATGATTTAGAATAAACAGTAAATCATTGATGAATATTGAAAATAAAAGCAGACCCAAAGAACTGCCTTGGGGAACCCCAGCTCACGCTCTCAGCTTGGAATCACTACCATTAAAGTAAACAGTGCTTTTCCCATCAGACAAATAACTCTACATGCAATAGTAGCTGATTCAAAACCATAGCAGCTTAACTTATTTAATAACACATTCTGGTAATTATTAACCTAGAGAACATGTGGAGGAGAGTGGACCATACACCTCCAGTTCTAAGATCTTTACACTGGTTTCCTGTCTGTCTAAGAATAGATGTTAAATCATGCTCCTGGTTTATGAATCTCTGACTGATTTTGGATCAAAATAAATCTCTGATCTCCTGGTCCATGATGACCAAAAAAGCAATCAGCTTTTGCTCCTCACCTGTGGAACAAACTCCCAGAATGCATCAGGGATGCTGAAACTCTCTATAGCCTTAAATGAAGTTGAAAATATTTTTATCTGTTTACCTTTTTATTGACTTATGTCTGTCTGTATTTAATTACTGCTTTTAAATTCTTAAATCTTTAATTCATTTTTTTAAATCTTTTTATTTTAAGCCCTTTGAGTTTTCTTGTACATGAAATGTTGTACAGAAACTTTCCTAAATAACCTCATGAACTCTCTTTAATCTCCTCTGCAGGTTGAGTGGCTGTAACCTCTCAGAGGACATCTGTCCACTTCTGTCCTCAGTTCTCAGCTCTCAGTCCTCCAGTCTGACAGAACTGGACCTGAGTAACAACCACCTGCAGGATTCAGGACTGAAGAAGCTGTGTCCTGGACTGGAGAGTCCACACTGTCACCTGGAGTCTCTCAGGTCAGAATCCACCAAGTGTTCAACTAGTGACGTTACAACTGTGGTTGATATTGAAAGATTGTTGATGTGTTCTGCTGATCCTCTGACTTTTCCTTCAGCGCCATCATCAGGTGAACACGAGGACAGAGTCACCTTTAGTCTCAGAGCAGTTCTCTCAGAGTCTCTGCATGTGTGTTGTGTTGTGTATCTGCAGGCTGTCAGGCTGTCTGATCTCAGAGGAAGGAAGTGCTTCCCTGGTCTCAGCTCTGAGCTCCAACCCCTCCCACCTGAGAGAGCTGGACCTGAGATACAACCATCCAGGAGAGTCAGCAGGGAAGCTTCTGTCTAGACTGGAGGATCCCCACTGGAGACTGGACACTCTCAGGTAGGAAGACAAAAGGACATCAGTGTGCTGGACTCTTCATGGTGTTGTTGTGGACATCATCTTTGTGGCTCTGGATTTTGTTGTGGAAATGTTTATTAATTAAAACACAGATACCTGCACCAACATGGCGGCCGTGAGGCTCGCCCCGGCGCAAGCCATAGTACTGTGTCTCACTCTAGTCTCAGTGTTGTTTGTTGATTGTACGTTAATGTACACCCGTCTGGAACTGATGAAATTAAGTTTCAACCTGCCTGTCACAGATCAATCTCTGATCAAACTGTTACCCGCGGAGATAAGAGCAAACAACAACTCGCTCAGCGATCCGACCTCCTGGAAGCACAAACCGGGCAGAGGCAGGCGCCGCGCTGGTGTCTTCTCCCGGTTCAGGAAGCGCCCTTACCGGCCCCCACTACCGGCCCTCCTGCTATCCAACGTGAGATCATTGAGACACAAAACCGATGAACTCTTCCTCCTCACCCAAACCAACAAGGATTTTCAGAACTGCTCTGCCTTCTGCCTGACCGAGACCTGGCTGGACGACACCGTGACAGACCAGGTGGTTACCCCACCTGGCTTTACTCTCCACCGCGCTGACAGGTCTGAGGTGCTGTCAACCAAGGCTAAAGGTGGAGGCATCTGCTTCATGATCAACAACCTATGGTGCAGCAACAGCTCCACACTCAACACCTCATGCTCCCCACATTTGGAATACATCAGCGTGAAATGCCGGCCGTCTTACCTTCCAAGAGAATTTGCCTCGGTGATCCTGGTCGGAGTTTACATTCCACCCTCAGCCAACGCTAACACCGCCATCACCGAGCTCGCCAACTACATCTCTTCTGTGGAAAGTCATCACCACGATGCCGCAGTAATCGCGCTGGGCGACTTCAACCACGCCGACCTGTCCACCGAGCTCCCTAGCTACATCCAACAGGTGACCTGCCCCAACAGGGGCAACAACACGCTCGACCACTGCTATGTGGCGTCCAGCGATGCATACCGGTCTTTTCCGCGGGCACCGCTGGGAAACTCGGACCACGCCATCCTCCTCCTCATTCCCAGATACCGCCAGAAAGTTAAATCCATCAAAGCCACCGAAAAAATAGCTAAATCCTGGTCCATCTCCAGCATCGACACCCTGCGTGCCAGCCTCGACTGCACGGACTGGGACGTTTTCAGACCAGGTGTGGAGAGCGCTGATTACCTCGATCAGCAGTATGACGCGATGACGTCATGGATCTACTACTGCCAGGAGACGTACATCACCACCAAAACCGTGAGAATACACAGCAATAATAAACCATGGTTCAACAAAGAAATTCAACTTCTACGCAAAAAAAAGAACACAGCCTACCACAGTGGAAACAAGGAACTCTATAACTCTGCAAACTCAGAACTCCGATCAGCCATCAGGAAAGCAAAAGCACGATATGGAAAACACTTAGAAAATCAGCTCACATCTAACAACACCAAAACAGTCTGGAATAAATTAAAAAACATGACCAACACAAAAAATACCCCCCCCCCCCCATATCCAGCACAGACCCCCAGCTACCGGACAAGTTAAATAAATTTTACACTCGTTTTGAACAGTCCCCTGGATCTCCATACTCTCCACCCACCCCGCCCCCCTGCCCCCCCTTTGCCATCACAGAGGAGGAGGTCAGGAGGGCCTTCAGGAAAGTAAAGAGAAGGAAAGCTGCTGGGCCCGATGGAGTGAGCCCAGACACACTGTTCCACTGTGCAGAACAGCTTGCCCCACCATTCACCAAACTGTTCAACTCCATGCTTCGTCACTGCACTGTTCCTAACTGTGCCAAGGACTCGATCATCATCCCTGTGCCAAAATCCAACAAAATCTCCTGCCTCAATGACTATCGCCCCATCACCCTAACATCGATAATTATGAAAACATTTGAACGCATTATTCTCTCCCACCTGAAAGCTCTCACCTCCCCCCTACTGGACACTCACCAATTTGCATATCGCTCAAACAGATCTGTGGAAGATGCAGTGAACCTGGCCCTTCACAGCTCACTCCAGCACCTGGACTCACCCAACACCTACACCCGCACCCTTTTTATGGATTTTAGTTCTGCCTTCAACACCATAGATCCGGTCAAACTCTTCAACAAAATGCTGGACATGAACATTCACCCCTCCCTATGTTACCTAATCAGGAGCTTCCTGTGGCAGAGGCGTCAGAGGGTTAGGATAGGCGGACTCCTGTCCGGTCCTCTGACCCTCAGTACTGGTGCCCCCCAGGGCTGTGTCCTCTCCCCCTGGCTCTTCTCCATCTACACCAACTTACTCACATCTCACCACAGGACAGTCTCCATCTATAAGTATGCGGATGACACAACCATAACTGGACTCATCACCAACAACAACGAAACTCATTACAGAGAGCAGGTGGCCCAAGCTGTAACTTGGTGCCAGGACAACAACCTCCAACTCAACACTTCCAAAACCAAAGAACTCATAACAGATTTCAGAAGCAAACCACCCCCCAAAACACCCCTACTCATCTCTGGACAACCTATCACAATCACAGACTCCTACAAGTTCCTGGGCATTCATATCAACAACACACTCAAATGGGACCTTAACACAAGCCATGTAATAAAAAAGGCCAACCAAAGACTATTCCACCTCAGGCAGCTCAAGAAATACAAAGTAAAACACAATCTCCTCCTTCAGTTCTACACAGCCATCCTAGAAAGCATCCTCACAGCTTCCATCTCAGTCTGGTACGGCAGTCTGGACACCCACTCACGCAGCAAACTCCAACGTATCATAAAAAAAGCATCTCTAATTACAAACACCCCCCTCCCATCACTTGATTCACTTTACCATAAACGCACAATAACAAGAGCACATACAATAATCTCTGATTCAACACGACCAGCTAACCACCTGTTTCAACTGTTGCCCTCCGGCAGACGCTTTAGGTCCATTTCAATAAAAACAACCCGGTTCAAAAACAGCTTCTTTCCCACTGCCATCAGGCTACTGAACTCCACTCATCTCCGTACTCCATCTGTGTTAAATGTATAGTCTGTATGTAAATGTCTGCTTTAATGTCGATGTCTGCTCATGCATGTATGTTAAATGTATAACTGATGTCTGTTGCCACAGTACTATGTGCTGGCACTATGCTGTGCCGAAAGCAAATTCTGCCGACTTGTCGTGCAGTCCTTAATAAATGAATTGAATTGAATTGAATTGCACGGGACATGTGGATGTTAGTCCTCTTAGAGCAGGGGTGTCAAACTCATTTTCACCGAGGGCGACATCTATCATGGTCACAGTTCATGGTTTTTTTTTGCTGTGTTACTGACTCTCCTGTCGTCTGGATCCTGCCACCCTCATCAGCCTCATTCCCTTCACCTGTGCTTCCCCGGCCCAGCTCCACACCTGGTTTCCCTCATCAGTTTCCCCTTCATAAACCGGCCCATTTCCTCATACCAGTTGCCAGATTGTCGTGTGTTTTTGCCTCGCTTTCCAGCCTTCATGTCCTGTTCTGTTTCTGCCTGCCTGCCTGCCTGTGACCCTGCCTGATTCCTGGTTTATGGATTTTTGCCTGCCCGTTTTGGTTTTGTTTGCCTGATCTGCCTGACTACCCGGTTTGACCCCTGCCTGCCTTTGACTAAGATTAAAGCCTCTTTGACTCTGATCTGCCTGGTGTTGTGCATTTGGGTTCTCTGTACTGTCTGAGCCGTGACAGTAAAATCTGGCCAAAAGAATGAACCCAGCCAACATGGACCTACCACGTAAGGAAGAGGATTTATGGGATTTTTTTTATGGGGACCAAGTGGCGTTCTACCATCGTACGGTGAAGGGGACAGGGACATGCCCCCAGTTCCGGCCTGTTGCTGTTCCCGAGGTGGTCCCGGACCCACCCCAGTCTCTTCCCCCTTTCTGGGGAACACGCCTGGCTCTGGGTGGGCCCAGGAGCCTGCAGGCTCAGGGGAGGCAACTGTGTGGACTGTTGGGACATCTGTGATCTGTCCCTTGAGGGGGGGCCAGCGCCATGGACCCGGGCTCCCCCGCAGCCAGCGCCACGGACCCGGGCTCTCCCGCAGCCAGCGCCACGGACCCGGGCACCCCCGCAGCCAGCGCCACGGACCCGGGTTCCTCCTCAGGCAGCTCCGAGGACCCGGGGTCTTCCCGAACCAGCTCTGGGGATCCTCTGTCCCCCAAAGCCGGCTCCCCGCCTCCTGTCAGCCCCGACTCCGGCTCCCTGCCTCCTGTCAGCCCCGACTCCGGCTCCCCGCCTCCTGTCAGCCCCGATTCCGACTCCCCGCCTCCTGTCAGCCCTGACTCCGGTTCCTGAGGCGGTCCCGCAGCCCTCTGTTCTTGAGGCGGTCCTGCAGCCCTCTGTTCCTGAGGCGGTCCCGCAGCCCTCTGTTCCTGAGGCGGTCCCGCAGCCCACTGTTCCTGAGGCGGTCCCGCAGCCCACTGTTCCTGAGCCGGTCCCTGTTCATGAGGCGTTCCCGCCGCCAGTCTCTGTTCCTGAGGCGGTCCCGCCGCCAGTCTCTGTTCCTGAGGCGGTCCCGCCGCCAGTCTCTGTTCCTGAGGCGGTCCCGCCGCCAGTCTCTGTTCCTGAGGCGGTCCCGCCGCCAGTCTCTGTTCCTGAGGCGGTCCCGCCGCCAGTCTCTGTTCCTGAGGCGGTCCCGCCGCCAGTCTCTGTTCCTGAGGTGGTCCCGCCGCCAGTCTCCGTTCCTGTGGCGGTCCCGCCAGTCTCTGTTCCCCTTCCTGAGGCGATCCTGGATGGATCTGCCCAGCCCCGGCCCGACCAGCCGGCCGCGCTCCCAGACCGACCCTCTGACCAGCCTGCCGCAGTCCCAGACCGACCCTCTGACCAGCCTTCCAAGCCCCCAGACCGACCCCCGGATCAGCCTGCCAAGCCCCAAGACCGACCCCCGGACCAGCCTGCCAAGCCCCCAGACCGACCCCCGGACCAGCCTGCCAAGCTCCCAGACCGACCCCCGAACCAGCCTGCCAAGCCCCCAGACCGACCCCCGGGCCAGCCTGCCAAGCCCCCAGATCGAACCCCGGATCCGCCTGCCAAGCCCCCAGATCGAACCACGGATCCACCTGCCAAGCCCCCAGACCGACCCCCGGAACTGCCTCGCTGGTCTGCCCGGCACCGAGGTCGGCCCCCGGAACTTTGGCCTCAAACAGATCATTTCTATACAAATAGTCACATAACTGGCTGGGTTGGGGTCTAACATACATGTGGTTGACTTAGCTCTATTGACGAGTGAGGTCAGCTCAGGGAGGTCTACAGGATCAAAACAGTCTAGAGTCAAGTCAGAGCCTAGGGAAGTCGCTAAAGCTGAAGAAACACCTACAACCTGCTGGTTGATTTCTTCTCTAATTCTCGTGATTTTACTGTTAAAGAAGCTCATAAAGTCTTCACTACTGAGAGCTGCAGGAATGCACGGCTCAACAGAGTTGTGACTCTTTGTCAGCCTGGCTACAGTGCTGAACAGAAAACGTGGGTTACTTTTGTTATCCTCTATCAACGTTGAATAATAAGCTGTTCTGGCTTTGCGAATGGCTTTTTTATATACTATTAGAATATCTTTCCATTCACGATAAGAGTCTACAGACTTACAAGAGTACCACTAACAGAGACTTAGAGCTTAATGATCGTATATTTAGTAATCCGCATCTAATTTTTCGAACTTTTGGAGGGCGGGGAACTGCAACCACCATTTTGCTAGGCACCTGGCTAGAGTCGCCAATATCATGTAATCCTACAGTTTTAGAGTCGCTAATTACATAATGCAATCCTAGTTTTATTGGCAGGCGTTGGTCCTCGAGAAGCAGCAGAGAAGTGTGTTAAACTACAGCTCTGCATCCTGGCCTGGACCCTGCATTGTCAGGGGGAGTGTCTAATAACATTGGCCAGATTTCTAGACATAAGAGCAGCACCATCCCGGGTGGGATGAATGATGCTTCCCACTCCCGTCAACATTTTTGCTGACGTTTCCTCTCTTTAGGACGAGGTGGGGTGTCTGGAGCCTCTGTAAACATCTTCACTTGACTTGTTTTTAAAAGGCGCGCGGTGCAGTGAGCAGCAGTGAGAGGTAACTAGGCAACAGAGCGTGAAGGGGCGGCCATCTGCAGGGCAGGCAGAGAGCGCAGACAGAGAGCGTACCGACATATGTTGCTCTCTTTAATATATCCTGTCCTTTATTCTGTTCATTATTGTTAGTTCGTTGTTCATGTGCGTGTATGACAGACGTGCATGGGACAATTGTCAAATACGGAATCAACTGCGTTCCTATTGGTTCAATACGCAACTTTTAATTCCCAATTATGTCACAATTCTGTATTTCAAGGGATGGGTGGCAAGCCTACGTGGGCCACAAAATGACATGGCGGGCCACATCTGGCCCGCGGGCCTTGAGTTTGACACATGTGTCTTAGAGGAAGGTATACATTACAAAAGAGATGTGACCCTTTCATCTACATTTACATGTTTTATATCCTCCTCTTCCATCCTGTTCCTTCCAGCTGTTGGCCTTTTGTTACAAACCATATCATGTGTGAATGTTTTCCATGACACTTTGAGCAGAGATCTTTGAGCAGACGGAGCTGCTGCAGCTCATCTGGTGCTGCAGCAGAGCTGATAGATGCAGTTCACAACTCTGAGCCGTTCTTGACCCGGTAAACATCCCAGAACCACTGCAGTGTGGTTTTCAGGCCCATCACAGCACAATAACAGCTATACCTTCACTCATCCATGACACGGTCTCCTCCTGCTGCTGATTCAGCAGAGATGAAATCAGATGAAAAGAATGTGTTGAAACTGTGCTGGAAGGTGACGTCCACAGGACAGACTTCAGAGAGGCTGCATTTTCAAGTGCATCTGTCCAAGTGTTGGACTGTTCCTTCATCCGTGTGTGAGAGCCATGTAATGTCCATGTTTGCTGAGAGAGACTGAGCTGGTCTGACCCCCCTCTTCCTTTCAGGGTGGAGCCTGCTGGACAACGATGGATGACACCAGGTCTGAGGAAGTGTAAGTGTGTTTTTATTTCATTAACACGTTCATCCATCTTCACACTGTCACATCACTCCTTCATGAGTCCATCAATGATCAATAACTGATCAATAATAACTGCAGCTGGGTTGTTTGTTCTCTCCATCAGATTCCTGTCAACTCACCGTCGACACAAACACAGTCCACAAACGCATCAAACTGTCTGATGACAACAGGAAGATGATGTTTGTGTGGAAGGATCAGTCATATCCTGATCATCCAGACAGGTTTGATTCCTGGTACCAGCTGCTGTGTAGAGAAGTTCTGACGGGTCGTTGTTACTGGGAGGTCCAGAAGAGAGGACCTGTTTCTGTATCAGTGAGTTACAGAAGAATCAGAAGGAAAGGATTCTCTGGTGACTGTAGGTTTGGAGGGAACGATCATTCCTGGAGTCTGGAATGTTCTGATGATGGTCGGTACCATGTCTGTCACAATAACAAAGTAACATCTTCCTCCTCCTCTTCCTCAGTCTCTGACAGAGCAGCGGTGTACGTGGACGTTCCTGCTGGAACTCTGTCCTTCTACAGCGTCTCCTCTGACAGACTGATCCTCCTCCACACCTTCAACACCACATTCACTGAACCTCTCTATCCTGGGTTCAGGTTTGGTTCTGGTTCTTCAGTGTCTCTGAGTTGAGTTCAGTCTCAAGAGTCTCCTCCTGTCAGAGAAACTGTCTCTGTTGGACAGATAGTTGAGTCTGTACATGTCTGTCTCTGTCTCCATCAGAACTTGGAAACTTCTTCCTCTTCCGGTCCTTTAAAGGTGGATACTGCCGTTATTCCAGGATCCACATGTTGTTCTTCCGTCTGTTTCCAGTCAGAGCTTCACGGTGAACAGCAGCATGTTGTTTCTCTGCAGCTCAGTTCAGCTCAGATCATTCAGTTCATGTCAGCTGCAGGTAGTTTGCTGCACATGTGACCGACTGTGACGTCAGAGAGGAATCACTGAGCTGCAATCAGCCCAGATGAAGTTACAACCTGCTGTCAGATCTGAGCACAAGGTTGCTGTGCAGCCAGAGTTCATCCTGGTCTTTATTCTCACCACTTCCTGTTCCAGCCATGACATCACTACTGGACTGTCAGGTCTCTGTCATGGTAAAGGGTTTGTTTATATGTGAGCTCTCACTAAGATGAATAAGATGATCCATCAATTATCTAGAACGGCTTCTTCATGTTCAGGGTCCCGGGGGTCGGCCTTGTTGATTTTAAATGTACTATAATGATTTTTATGTACATTTGTCAGTAGAAGGAGAAATCAACAACAATAATGCGCTTCTATGGTTCCTAGACTGTAGTAGAACTGGATAAACCCTCCATGATCTGTACAGTCATCTGTAACGTTGTTTTCAGCTCTCATTTTCTCACCTAATGATTCAGTGAGTCAAGAAAACTGTTTGGAAATAAGATGTTTTTATTGCAACCACAGATTTTTTGGTCCATCGTCCACTGGATCACATTTCTACCAAATCTGTATTTCTGTAGATACCAAATATAATCATCTGTTTTCCTCCATCAGAAGCTGTTTCAGCATCTAGAGTGCAGACTGCAGCTCAGGGAGGGGGTTTTGTGGATTACTGATCAATATTAAAGTGTTTATGATGTCACCACATGAGTGTTGGTTTTTCTTTAAGCCGCTTAGATAAATGTCATTCTGGTTGCTGCCATCTTGTCCGTACAAATCAACCATCAACATCGATGCCAACTACTGTCCAAAGATGCAAAAGGGGAACAAGTCCTGGTGTCAGCCTCCGTACAACTTGACTAGAACATATTTATGACCAAATCAATGTTGGAAACAGCCAGATCCAGACCTGCAGTTCTTCTATAGACCACTAGGGTCCGGATCCAGACCTGCAGGTCCTCTACCGACCACTAGGGTCCAGATCCAGACCTGCAGGTCCTCTACAGACCACTAGGGTCCAGATCCAGACCTGCAGGTCCTCTACAGACCACTAGGGTCCAGATCCAGACCTGCAGTTAACAGATCATAATCATACAATTTTTAAAGCTTAAATAACAAAATAATACATCTCTTTGTGCAGTTATCTTTTATTATAGATTTCTGAAACCTCTTTTGTGTCTTCACCTCTTTTTGAGCGCTGCTGACCACGACTGCAGGATGCCAGTCAGGCGCGTTTCCGTTACCGTGAGGTTCGGGAGAAAACCCAGATATCCAAACAGAAATCCTGCAATGGAGACGGCTCTAATTCAAAAACCTCCAGAATATCCAATACACGTTTTTACACTTCCAGGAGGTGGTTTTTCAGCTAATAATCCAGTTTAGTGTCAAAGTGGAAAACAGATCTCAGTAGAAACACCGATCCTATGGAAGTAAATCAGATTTTGAACTTTACAATTCTTTGAATTTCACCCCGCAAGATTTCACGCAGTAAATTAATTGATTTACATTTTTCTGTAACTGAATTAAACTCCTTAATTTTTCAACACTTTCTTTTCTCCACTATTTTTTCAGTGTTTTAAATTTCAAGAGTCAAAAATGAGAAATTCAAAGTAAAATAATTCAGATTGCCAAGAGATCAGCTGGTAAGCCATAGTCCATAAACCCTTTCCCCTGTTTTTAGTTGGGCTCCCTTTTTTGTGTTATTTCACCAACCCATGTGCCTATTTTAAATGATGAAATATTGTGTGTATTATTGAACTCCGTACCCTCCGTGAGGGTAGCTAAACCAAAGTGACCTGTAAAGAATGAATGTGAGTTAGGACAGTGTTTCTCAATCCTGGTCCTCGTGGGCCCCTGTCCTGCATGTTTTACATGCTACCCTGCTTCAGCGCACCGTGATAAAAGTACGTGTGTCATCAACAGAACTGTGCAGACCTTGGTGACAAGCTAATGAGGACCTTTAATTAGAATCAGGTGTGTTGGTGCAGGGAAACATCTAAAACATGCAGGACAGTGGTACTTGAGGACCAGGATTGAGAAGCACTGAGTTAGGAGATCAGATCTAACTCTCTGAAGGCTCTATAACCACAGAGGGACTCGAACCTTCAATCTTGTGATCCGAAGTCAGACGCCTTGTCCATTAGGCCATGTGGTCCACGAGTTGCTCCTCTGAGGTGACCGAGAGGTTAGCGTGAAGTATGAATCTTACACCGAAAGCCAACGTTATCCACAACGTTGCAAATGTTTCCAAACGTAGTGGGTGTTTTGAACACACCCAGGACGCTCAGTCAGGCTCCCTTCAGCTCCTCCCTCTGCTGCCCAGGTGCAGCATATCAGCTTCATCTGGACCAGTTGAACAATTTGTAGGCAATGCACCCACACTCAATGTAAATAATCTTTAAACTTTATGGTGAATGAAAACTGCCTGATCAGCTCTGTTTTATAAAGCACATTTTTACATGAATAAAATAAGAATAACAAGAAAATAACACAACAAATGTTCAAGCACAACAGCCATGAAGACCATTTCTACAAGTGTTTGAACCAGCAATTTTAAATGTCTCATACCTGTTTAGATGTTTTTGTATAAGATTAAGGAAGAAGAACAACAGCAGAGGGCGCTGTTGCTACATTTGGTAACGTGCACAATTCAGAGGCGTCCTGGCTACTTTTGCACCCTGGGTGAACTGTCCAACATTCAGATAAATCAATCACTGTGTGAGAGGAGAAGGTGAAGACTTGATTCAAACATGTGGAAGAATCCTTTCCACAGCCCTAGTGGCCTAATGGATAAGGCACTGGCCTCCTAAGCCAGGGATTGTGGATTCCAGTCCCACCTAGGGTGGACATGTTTACAATTGCTCAATGCAAGACTGAGTTAATATCTTCACATCCTAATTTCAATACAGCAAGATTTCCACTTTCATTCAATCATTACTGATTGAACCTCAGAAGTTGAAATATTTTACTTACTATGCCTGTTGTTTGGATTGTCAAACAAACTGGACACCTTTGTACATTTTAATGCCTTTTATATATTTAATTTCGTTGATGAATTGTCTCTTTCTAGGTCATGGTCTCTGCAGGGTCTCATACAGTATGTAGAGTTCTTTATGATTGTTCAGCTGTTACTGTGGTAAGTTTGTTCATTCAGATGTTCATAGTGATCCAGGGCAGGTTTACAACATCTTGAGTTACATGCACAGTCTCCCAAAACAAGTAGAGACCTTTTTATTTGAAGTCCCACTAGTCATAACTGACTAAAAGGAGAGGAACCAGACATTACCCGCTCTAAAGCAGTCCACATCTCTTAGAAGAACTTTAACAATTGAATGTTTGAATTAAGTTTGGTTATGAAACCTTCAATGTGATTTTCTTGTCTTATCAAGCTACATGTCATTTCTCCATTTCACCACCATGGTTGAACTATCAATGTCATCAAAAAAATGTGTTGTTTTTTGTGCTTTTTATGCGATGTCTGTATTTATATTCTTAAGATGTGAAAATACTCTCGCTCTTTTGATGGGCCCACCCAAACCCTTAACATTCCAGCTTACAAACCTGATGGTTCCTAGCACACCTACCTGAACTATATTAATCGTAAGTTGTAAATCAGAATAACAGCCTTTGGAATGATATAATGCACCTGTGTATTAACCAGATTTAGTAAATAATTAAAGTTAGATGACACCAACAAACCAAATGCAATGACGTTAATGAATAGAAAGAAAGGGTTCCTCTTAAAAATAAAAAATAAAACAAACAAAAAGAAAATAATCCCCACCCCACACACACATAGTTCAACTGAAACAAATGTCCTAGTTGAGTCTAGTCTGTCCGTTTATTAAATAACTCAATATAAGGATCAGGTACGACTGTAAACTGCATCAGTTATCAAAGAAAAAAATAAATAATAAGTAAATCGGAAAAAGATCACCTCTACAAAAGTTAGCACCGCTCTCCATTAAGAAGTTTCAAATAAGTGTTTAACACAGCAAAATGTCTGTTACTGTAATCATGTCACCTCATAGAGGAGAGGAAAAAATGTAGCTAAGGGGAAAGAAGAAAAAAAAACCAACGTTAACTCTTGGAGACAGAAGTCCAGTCTCTTCACTTGTTTCTGCTATCTCGGTAGAAACCTTCGGCGTCCTCAGCGGTGTCAAATATACGGGTCTGACCGTTGACTGTAACTCGCAGACGGGCTGGATATATCAGTCCAAAGCGTATTCCGTCTTTGAGAGCAGAGCCTTCACTTTGTTGAAGGTGGCCCTCTTCCTGGCAATTGTGGCGCTGAAATCCTCAAAGATCCTGATAGGATGCCCACGATACGAGACATCTCGGTTCTTCTTAGCCCACAGCAGCACACGTTCCTTCTGGATATATCTATGGAAGCGGACAATGAAGGGACGGGAGCCCTGCGTCGGTTTCGGACCCAAACTGCGATGCGCCCGATCCAGTCCCAAGTCCGCGTCCAGCAAAACCTCTCCGAGGCTACTTCCTTCAACAAAGTTGTCATAAAGAGTCGAGGATCTTTCCCCTCCATTCCTTCTGGAATGCCAACCACTCGGAGGTTCTGTCGTTTGGAGCGTGAGATCAGGTCCTCAACTGCCAAGTGCAGTTTCTCATTCATCTGGGTGGTTGTCTCCAGCTTCAGCTTCAAGGTGGCTACTTCGTTCTCCAGCGTCGTAATTCCGTCTGAATGAGCAGTAAGGGCCTTTTCCATTCCAGATATGGTGGCGGTGTGTGAGGCCACGACCTCAGTGATTTTTTGGAGAGAAACTTGAATTGGGGCCAGAGCAGTATTCAAAGTGGTGGTGAATTCATCTGTAAAACCTTTGCGTAGCTTCTCTAATTCTCCGACAAGCATGGCGAGAGTTAGTGGTTGACAGCTAACAGCTGATGCACAGCTGATTTCCTTTTCCAGCGGATTGAAATGTTCGGTCAGTTGTGATTGATTTTTGTTGCGAGTTGTGTGAGACTTACTCATTTTAGCTCAAGAGAAGTCTCAGTGTAAGTCCTTAATTCACAAAATCTAGGTGTATAGTTTGAAAAACGGCTTAGTATTCAGGAGCAAACGCCACGCATCCAATCACCCTCTCGTCATAACCGGAAGTCTCAACAGGGTTTTTATACCAAGTTGAAGACGTGTGTTGAGGGCCCTGTGGCTTAGTTGGTCAAAGCATCTGTCTTGTAAACAGGAGATCCTGGGTTCAAATCCCAGCAGAGCCTTTAAACTCATGAACACCTTAACAAAGGTAAGGATGGAACTCCTGTGATGTTTAAAACCATGTACATGTGGAAAAAAAGTATCCAATTTCTGGGTTTTCCACACGGTTGGATAAAGTCTTCTCCTCCGTTAGGGAGGAAACTGTTTGTCAACAATTACGGACAATTACAGACTGAACTCATCACATTAACAGCCCTCATGAATATTGAGGTGATTATTGGTCATCAGTGAACAGTCGTTGGCTGACCGTCACTGCCAGGGTTCTTGAGAAAGCTTTGATCCAGTCAGGAGTGGGTACAAAGAGAGATCTGTTCATTCAAATGTCAATGACAAACCTCTCCAAGTCTATGGTCTCTTTTTAAGAGGATGCTGTTTCCACATGTCTAACTGAATATACCTGCAAACATGAAGACAGTAATCTAGAAGTTGTTGTATAAGCTGAGGGACAAATGGAGGTAAGTAGCTTGTGATATTGGAGAAACATCATCAAATACTTACTTTCCCTGACATGGAGACTGCTCATCTGGTCGTAATGCTGGAAAACTGTGACGTCTCATTCAGCAGTTTCAGGTACTTTCCTGCAGCGTTGGTGGTGTAGTGGTCACTCAGCATGGCTGCTTACCAAGCAGTTGACCTGGGTTTGATTCCCAGCCACACTCCTGTCAGCTAAGAACAGGAAACTGAGGCTACAATTCACTCAGGTTCACCAAATTATGACAAGGCAAGGCAAAACGTTGCCTGGTATGATGAGTCTCAATATCGGTTGCGACATTCGGATGGTATGGTCAGAATTTGGCATCAAAAACATGCAGTGTGTTGCCGAAATTATGACGTTGATGTGCCAGAACTGTGCGATGGTGGCATCTCCATTATTTGTGTTAATAAACCCAATGAAGTAAGAAAGAGTTATCAGCAACACTTATTGTTCCATAAAGGATGAATTATGTTCACAGTTAGACAAACTCACAAGATGAGTTGGACTTACTGCTTGCTATTTAACATCAATCCCTTCACAAAGCTTTAATGGTCATGAGGAGTATATATGGGACACATACATATGTATGCATTTACACTCACCGGCCATTTTATTAGGTAAAATAACTGCTCCAACTGCTCTTCGACGAAAATTTCTAACCAGCCAATCACATGACAGCAAATCAATGCAATTAGGCACGTAGACATGGGTCGTTTCCGAATTCGCATACTGTACTACAAGTATACACTGATTTGGGCAAAGTGTAGTAAGTAGTATGCTGTATGTGAACAGAAGGAAATCTGCAGTATGCGAAAAATACCCGGATTTTGTACTGATTTGTAAAAAAATTTGCAGCATGCTCAGACCAGCCTACCCCGCTTACTATATCCCAGAATGCAATGCGGCCTCGGCCGGGCAGCGCTTTTTTCTTTGATTGTTCAAAATATTGAGAAAACAGCTGCAACCGGACAATGATGTGATGTGAAGGCAGAAAGGACTAATTGCACCGTGGAGAGGGAGAAGGAGGAATATAAATGTAAGTGACTTTAATATATAACCTTTTTAATTCAATTTAGTGTAAGGACAACAATTAAAAATTGTGGGTTTTTAATAGTATGTTAGGTTTTTGTTAGTTATCTTAGTGTGCTTGCTACGTAAATAAAAGTGAACTAAGTGTTATGACAACGTTATATATCGGTAGTTCGTTGTATTTTCATGAAATAACTACTTTTCGTTGCTGTGTTTTGACAGAGAATTTGTCCTGGAGCTGGAATAAATAGATGCAGAGAGAGGGTTTGGACAAGGAGGAGACGATGATGGAGCAGTAGCAAAACCATGAATGAGGTGGAAGATGAGACCTCCATCTATCTGGATCTCCTTCTGCCTGAAGCCTGTTCTTCTTCATCCCTGATCGGACATCTCTCACATTGTTCTGCTGCAGCTTGTTCTCCGGCTTCCTCCTCTTTATCTTTAATCTGGACTTTCACTAGTTTTTGTCCTGGCTCAGAGTGAACAAGTCCCACTTTGCTGCCATTAACATTGTTACATTATTGTTTGGAAACATGCAGGTCCCTCGGATTAAGAGTCTGATGCTCGACATCTGAGATACCGAGGTCTCGCATGAGAACTTTGTTTCTGTCTTTCCTCCATTTGTTTTTTTAATAGCTTAAGATGAATATTTAAAATGATGATGTCATTACTTAACAGTCAGAAATAGCTGTCAGCAGTTAATCCACCTGAACAGGGACTTGAACCCTGGACCCTCAGATTAAAAGTCTGATGCTCTTCCAGCTGAGCTACTCAGGTCACATTTGGAGAGTTTTGTTTCTTCTTTTTTTCATGTTTTTTCAAATATAAGTCATTTCAGAGGTTTTAGAAAGTCCTGGAGGAACTTTCAGTGGTTGTTCATCTTAAACATGACAGGAAATGCTGCTCAATTCTGCTTTAAACTTTGCAGGCGACACTTTACCTTCAGGTTTAGTTTTATTTGAACCCAGCCAGTGGAGAGATGAAATCTGTGAGAACAATTTATAATCTTGTTGATTTTTACCAAATACAGGGAAGAGGAGACATGAGGTAGTGATTGTGTGGGGATTCAGCAAAATGTATGTATATAAAATGGTATATAGAATAATTATTATAGCAGCACGGAGGATAATCGGACCCGCTGGTACCGTTTTGTTTCTTGGTCCTGTAGTTCTCCTTTTTCAGCGTCTTCCAGCGGAGCTTGATCTGGTCTGGCGTTCCTACAAATGCTGCTTCACGCAACGTTTCACTCAACTTTTTCTAAATCTCACTATCCCGGTACTTTCTACCGTCTACAAACAGCTCCTCAAGCCCGGCTAGCTCAGTCGGTAGAGCATGAGACTCTTAATCTCAGGGTCGTGGGTTAGAGCCCCACGTTGGGCTGAAGTCACATTTATGAAGTTTGTTTGAAGTGTAGAGTCCACGTTGAAGGCGAGCAGAAAGGAATCACTGTTGTGTGTTGATGTCACCAGTGACATCATCAATGACATCACATGTCTTTGATGACAGTCCAGGTTTTGATGAAATTATTTGTATTTATAACAATGTATCTGAAGCAGGTAATTGATTTGTTGTTATCAAATGTAGCAACAGCGCCCTCTGCTGTTTATATTGAAACATAAACATTTTGCTTAACATTCTGCAGTGTACAACATAATCTCAGGTATCTGAGACTCTATGGAAACCATCCCAATCTCACGCGCAGTGCAGTAACATCAGAAATTATAACCGATGTTGTAGTTTGTTAAGGATCTGGGGCCTCATTTATAAAAGAGTGTGTAGGATTCATACTAAAAGTGTATGTGCGCTCAAAAGCCGAAAATGGCGTGTGCAGAAAAAAAATCCTGATTTATAAAACCGTGCCATCTGCGCGTAATGTTCGCTTTATAAATCACAGTCCAGCTGGAAGGTTGCACACGTGTATTCGCCTCATACCCCGCCCGCTACACGCCCACTTTATACCATGAATGGTGAATCCAAACTACATGATGACTGTATTTGCATATGAATGAGCCTGCTGAGCATGTGCAGCGCCACCTGCAGTCTGTTTATGCTGCGTCAGGATGAATGAGACGTGTGTCGAGCCACTGTGCCACTAAATTTCACGGAGACTAAGATCAACACATTATTTTGTGGTCACAGTAGTGGCATCACTAACAAAAAGAAAGCGAGTGAGTGGCAGCACGTCGTTGAGCGATAGCGCTAAAACGTCAGATTTTCAGATTATGAAGCTCAAACCCTGTCCAATACCACCTGACCTGTCCAATAACACCTGACCTGTCCAATAACACCTGACCTGTCCAATAACACCTGACATGTCCAATAACAGCTAGCCTGTCCAATAACAGCTAACCTGTCCAATAACACCTGACCTGTGCAATAACACCTGTCCAAAGTTTCAAAAAGCATTGCAGTCATACACAAAGCAAAACAACTACTGGATCACAATTCACTTCGCACACTTTACTGTTCACTGGTCTTGCCATATTTACATTACTGTGCTGAGATTTGGGGAAATAATTACAAAACTTCATTACAGTCACTTACCATCCTACAGAAAAGAGCAATAAGGACTATTCATGAGGTCAAATACTTGGAACACACAAATCCACTTTTTATACAATCAAAATTACTGAAATTCACTGACATCATATCTTACCAAACAGCAATCATCATGTATAAAGCAAAAAACAGACAATTACCAGAAAATATCCAAAATGTATTTAGGAATCGGGAGGGATGGTATCAGTTAAGAGGGAAACATAACTTCAAAATCTTAAACATACGAACAACCTTGAAAGGTTTCTGTATATCTATTACCGGTGTCAAGCTATGGAACAACCTAAGTGAGGAACTCAAACAAAGTCCAAATATCCAACAGTTCAAGAAAATGTACAAAAATATGTTGTTTAAAGGGTACGAAGGATAAAGTTCATGTATGATTATTGTTTATTATCATTCATTTGATATGGCATGGTGATGAGAGGCAGAGAAGCCTGTGTGTGTGTGTATGTGTGGGTATATATATGTGTATATGTGTATGTGTGCATGTATGTGTAGTGTTGTGCGTCGCCCATGTGAAATCTGGACTTATAAATGTATGAATATTTTGTGATTTTGAGGACCTGTAAAACCAGACTTTGCCCCTTCTTCCTGAAGTCCTGCGACCCCCTGCTGCTAACTCCTGGTTATCTCGGCCTGGGTCGAGATAGTCCGTTTACGACCCCACTGCATGGCCGGAGATCAAAACAAGGACCCAGCAGGGTTTCTGCCAGGGAAAACAGACTTCCTTGGGGTTTTATGACACCTAAGCAGGGGTCGGGACGCAGCGGAGCCCTAAAACCAGGCCTCTTTGGACAGACACAAAACCTACCAGCAACCCCCCCAGCCTGGAAATGGCTTTAATGTGCCTCATAAAATGGCGACCGTGCCATGAACCACAATCCCAGCATGCCTTGCGGGATGGGGCGGCGCCTGAAAGCGCGCGCATCCAATCGCAATGAGGCACCGATGACGTCACTGCAGCGCGCGTAGGATCAAAACCCCTGCCGCTGCTTCTTTTTCGCTGCTCTTCCGATCACCCTCTCATCCGAGCTGGATCGTTTGGCTCTGGGCCAAGATCCCATCTCCCTTTCTCCCCCCGGCTGGGGGGAGGTGTAAGGCCCCATCGGGCCGCTCCGTTGGACCTGCAGCCCGTTGAAGCCGCGGTGCACGGAGCCGCCCCCATCAGCTCTCGGTCTCAACTTTTCATCCAGAGTCCTGCTTCACGTGTCCCCGGTCCCTGGGAGCTGGAAAGGGGGGGGAAGCCGCTTCGAAGCTCGGCCCCGGCCCAGGGTGAGACCCGTTCTTCTTTCCTAACCTCTCTCTCTGCTCTTAAACTTCACCTGAAAGGACCTGTGGACAGCCTGCCCCGCGCAGAACCGAGACGCATCCCGCTGCCCGTCCCGGGGCCACGCGCTCAGGCCGACGGGCACCAGCACTCAGAAGAAGTAGACTGGCCCCGCGCGCCCCCGAGACGACGTGATAGCCTCCGGACCGGAGCTGGAGCGCCGGCTGCTTCAGCTGTACCCCCGTCCTCTCGTGATTCCAGAGTCAGGAGGAGGAGCGGGAGAGGCGGGAGGACTCTCTGGGATCGGACTCCGACCAAAGACCCGGCAGGAACCCCTGATCGGCACCCGGAGACCCGAGGAGGCGTGAGGTTTTGAGACCTGGGTGTATGAGTTTAACTGGGAGTGTTACAGAGCTAAATCTGTGTTCAGAGCTGAGATTACACCACCATCATTATAAGGACTGTTTTCATTAATTTGTAGTCACTACTTTCTGTTAGTCATTCATGTTTTAAAGCGCTGTTTTCTGCAGTTGATCACGGTTTAACACCGGGATCACCATCCGTTCTAATTGCACGTGGCCCAGAGGGCGCGTCCATCTTTAAAAGACCACAGGAGCCCCGTTGAACTGCAGATGTTCTGTATCTTCGTTATTATTGCTTGATTTCTTCTTTTTTTTCATTCCATGCATTTAACGTTTATGTTTCATTTTATTGATTGTTGTTTTTCTAGTTAATTAATTGTTTTATGGATACTTAAGCCATTTCTGCCATCAGGTTTATTTGGGTGTTGCGTTTATCATCTTTTGACACCCGTATGTAAATAAATTCTGATTGATTTCTTTATGAGTGGTTGTGTTATTTCATGCAAGATTTGGTCACAAATTGATTTGTTTAAGCAGAGCCTAGTGTTCGGATATCACGCCTTCACTGTTATTCTGTAAGATTTGCTGTTCTGCAGGATAATTCAAATCATAATGAGACTGATTTTCTGCTGTTAGTTATCGAATCCCACCGGAAGTAAGGCCCCGGCGGTGGTGCCCCTACGAGAATTATCATTTTTGATAATACAATTTGATAAATAGTCAACTTTATTAATTATTAATAATTCTTTAATAGAATTATCATTAGCCTTGATAACTGGACAGCCAAGCTACCTATGAGTTGCACAACAGTAGGTATGTTTAGGTATGTGTGTATGTGTATATATGGATACAGTATCTAGACTATGTATGCGTATATGTATGTGTGTATGTATATATATACAGTGTATATGTGTATGTATATATATATAATATATATATATATTTTTTTTTTATTTTAGACAAAGGGGTGAGAGCTAATAAGCTATGCTTCTTCTCACTCCTTTTCGAATATGTCATTTATTTTCGGTTTTTCTATGCTTTATTATTTTGCTTCCTGGCATATTCGGAATAAACAGTACAAACAAACAAACAAACAAACAAACAAACCTGTCCAATAACAACTGACCTGTCCAATAACAACTGACCACATCAGATCTTTGCTGGAACACACAAGACCTTTCTTAACTGAACCCTTTTTCAGGGCAGGTAACCATTTATGGTAACTGTATACCTAGATACCAAGCTTATTTCCAGGAATTCTTAACAGAAAGAAAGAAAAGAAATAGCATTGTTTCACCTCGTTCATAGCTCTGTTACTTCACATAAAGCCAGGACAGTAGCGGAACAGGTTTGTGTACTAAATATATCACAGTGAGGTGAAATAAAGCTGCTCCAGAGGTAGAATGAACTTGTTGCGTCAACAGGGTTTTTATAACAAGAGAACTGTTATTGGCTCTGTGGCTTAGTTGGTCAAAGCATCTGTCTTGTAAACAGGAGATCCTGGGTTCAAATCCCAGCAGAGCCTTTAAACTCAAATGTGTTGAGATGCCTGAAAGATCACATATCTCTCACTGCTGGTTCTGGCAGTATTTCTCACATGCTTGCTTAATTATAGCAGAGTACTTTGTCAAACGTACATTGTTGTTTATTTTACTGATTGCTGTTTTTAACCTCCAGAACCATCATCTTTGGTGATGTCATTAATGACAGCACCTGCTTCTGATGACATGGAGTTTTTGTTGGCCAGATATGTGTTTTGTGGCTCGTTGGTCTAGTAGTATGATTCTCGCTTCGGGTGCGAGAGGTCCCGGGTTCAATTCCCGGACGAGCCCCAGTGAATTATGCAATTGCTGGTTTTCTCCTCCAAGTAGCAAAGATTCAAGACTGTAGTACACTGTATTCCTTTACCTGAAGACAAACATCGGTATGATGTAAATGCTGAAAACCTACATCTCGCTTCTCTTTCATCCCAAGAGATCAGCTGGTAAGCCGTAGTCCAGGGGTAGGCAATTCCGGTCCTCGAGGGCCGGTGTCCTGCATGTCTTAGATGTTACCCTGCTTCAGCACACCGTGATAAAAGTACCTGTGTCATTAACAGAATTGTGCAGCCCTGGATGACAAGCTGATGACAATGATTAATTAGAATCAGGTGTGTTAAAGCAGGGAAACATCTAAAACATGCAGGACACCAGCCCTCGAGGACCGGAATTGCCTACCCCTGCCGTAGTCCATAAACCATTTCCCCTTTTTTTGTGTTATTTCACCAAGCCCATGTGCCTATTTTAAATGATAGAATATTGTGTGTATTATTGAACTTCCCCTATCTCCCTCCCTGAGTGAAGGAACCTCAGTTTCCTTTTGGAGAGGTGATAATTGACCTTTGGTACGGGTCCCATACTGGCACTGAGCAAGCTGCATGCACTTATGACAAGATGATCACATGATGGTGTCCTTTTAGACGTAGCTTTCTTGTATAAAGGAACTGTTGGGCAAAAGAAAAGAAAAAAAAAGAATACATTCTAGCACTGGCATGGCAGCACGTGTGTCCAACTGGACTCACAGCAGGTTATGTTAATATGTGAGGCCCCAGTTGTTTCTGGTAGGAGGAATCACCATGGAGACAACGTAACTGAGAGGTTAAGTTGATGGACTGCTGATCCATTCTGCTCTGTACACAGAAGTTAGTGCTCTAAACGTAGCACAGTGAGGTGGCATGAAGCTGCTTCAGAGCTATAACATGGAGGTTCTGTGGCTTAGTTGGTCAAAGTGCCTGTCTAGTAAACAGGAGATCCTGGGTTCAAATCCCAGCAGAGCCTCTAAACTCAAACAAAAGATCACATATCTCTCACTGCTGGTTCTGGCAGTATTTCTCACACAAGTACTTTGTCAAAAGTACTCCTTCTCTTAGTGAACGTGGATGCTCTCTGAGCCTCTTCTTTTCATATCCTGCAAAAATTTATAAAATCATGGAATTGGTTAGCTCGTCTCTAAACACAATTGACCAAATCTTTTCTCGACACGAGGACAGGGCAGTGTTGTGCCAAAAAGGCAGTGCTGGTCCAGTTATTATCAGTTATTATAGATTGTTCCAAAATCTGTAGAGACGGTGCATCCAAGTGAGCGCCGTGGCCTTCGTTGCGCTCGATCCCAGAGACTGTGTTAGGGGGGCTGATAAGAGGGGAGCTGGAGCCGGGGAAGGCGTTGAAGATGAGGGGAGAGGCGTCCGCCTTCGCTGAGAGCCGGAAGAGAGCTTTTTAATATTAAAAAAACACAGACTTTGTGTGGAAGACCAATGTCTGGTCTTCCACAAGGTTGGTTAAAGGCTTCACCTTCTCCTCTGTTTGGTACGCTAACGCTTAGTACATTTAACAACGGCAAGCACATAAACTAAAATGGCAGGATTAACTGTTTTTTTTATGAGAAAAAGGAGCAACTTGTGGACCACATGGCCTAATGGACAAGGCGTCTGACTTAGGATCAGACGATTGAGGGTTTGAGTCCCTCTGTGGTTACAGCGCCTTCAGATAGTTAGATCTGGTCTCCTAACTCACATTCACTCTTTAGAGGAAAGAGAGAGAGATTAGAAGTTCTCCAATAGAATGATACAGCATCCACTAAGATAATAATATAAGCAATTGTGTGAAAAATACTGCCAGAACCAGCAGTGAGAGATATGTGATCTTTCAGCCATCTCAAGCCATTGGAGTTTAGAGGCTCTGCTGGGATTTGAACCCAGGATCTCCTGTTTACTAGACAGATGCTTTGACCAACTAAGCCACAGGGCCTCCATCTGCAATCCAGAAGGTGAACTCTACACTCTTGAATGATTTTCAACTCTGAAGTTGAAAATCATTCATCTTGGAGTATTTGGAGCAATCCAGGATTTTCTTTGGCCATTGAGTACTTTCTCTAACAAAATTTAACACATGTCATCGTTAGTATAGTGGACAGAATCTCTACCTGTTACGCAGAAGACCGGGGTTAGATTCCCCGACGGGGAGTGTACCTGTTTTGGATATGCATGACATACATATGAACAATGGTCAATAAGATAAAAATTACTCTTCCACACACCATAGGCAGTTGTGGTTTTCCTGCTAAATGCTCTCATAATGCCAAGTGGACGAGAGTAGGTGACGTCATCACCAGGTAGTTGACACCAAAATTGACACCTCTGAAATGGCCAATTTGTGAACATCTACAATTGTGTAAAACTAGAAAATACAAATCACAAGTTTAGTCACATGTTGTCCTTCAACTGTCTGGGTGTCCAGAGGAGTCCAGACAGAAAACTGGTTTACTCTGAAACCCTGATGAAACCTCACATTACAGACACTTTTAGATGATTGTTTTTGACCAGGTGGCAGAGGTCCTGCTGCACGGGAGGATAGAGAGACCGGGGTAGAGAAACCTTCCCTGTAGTTAAACAGCGCGCGACCCAGTCACCACGTGACTTGGTCAGCCATCTTTTCCTTTGTCTCAGCCCATCACATGTACGGTAGATCCACTTGACGTTATCTCGCCATTTTGTTTGGTTGTGAAGGGTTCCGCCATTTTGTTAGGCTCACGTGGCGTTGTTTCGCCATTTTACTTTTGGTCTAAGTAACGTTGTCCGCCATTTTCCCTTTGGTTCACGTGATGTGACGTGGTCCGTCATCTTGGCTATATGTCCACATGACGTGACGTGAGCCACACACACACACACACACACACACACACACACACACACACTGATACCCACACACACATGGATGATTGGAAGTTTTGTGTTTATGTTAGTTGTTGTTTTGTGTAGTTTAGCCATCAGAATTTATCCAAAGTGTTGTTTTACCATCTTCTTCATACTTGTGCAAATAAATTCTGATTGATTTGAATGAGAGAAGTTGTTTGTGTTTATTTCACACACATTTGTCACAACTGCTGGTTACAAAGGTCTGTGCTCGGACTCCCTCCCCTTCACTATTATTCTGAAGAATAACTTAGTTTGAGACTGATGTTGCTGTTTAGTTATCATTTTTCTGATTACATCAGGTGGTGCCCCGTTTTGATCAATTCATTTTGAAGATTCAATTTGATAAATAATCTACTTTATTAATTATTGAGCCAGTTTTAAGCAGAAGAATAAATCCGGTGTTGCATTATGGTCCTATTTTAGAACGACTGAAGTATCAGTGCATGTAACTCAAGGTTTTGCAAACAAGGCCTGGATCACTACATACACATACCTAGATACATACGAAAAAGAACCACGTCACATGAAGGCCGGTTAGCTCAGAAGGTCAGAGCGTGGTGCTAATAACGCCAAGGTCATGGGTTCAATCCCCATACTGGCCAAACTGGTGACCAGTTAAACTCTTAAAAAGTTTCAGATTTTAAAGATTGTATGCTTCTTTGTTAACTTTGACGTGGACCAAGAATTATTCACGTCTGCAGGATCACCTGCCTTGAAGAAATAAAGATGACAACTGGTGGTCTGACCAAATACTTTTACCTTTCTCACGAGTTCACCAACCAGACTAACTTTAGCTGCAACAGAAAACTTTGATATGTACCTGGAATTGTTCAAATCTGCATGATCACGATCAAGTTGTAGTCCTTCATACACACAGTAATTCTGATGCACGCACATTTCTGAGGTTTTGTCCAATGGCGACACTCACTGGGGATGCAGTGAAGTCCAACATAAGCTGAATCCCAATCTCCACCCTCACAGAGTCACACACTTACGTGCGCGCTCCCGTGACTTGCGTAAGGGTTTAGGGCTGTCCCATTCCTAAAGTCGTTTAATGCTCAAGGGCTCCCGGCAGAGAGGGAAAGCACCTAGCTTGGACCTAGCTTGTATTGTATTGACTCTATACTATATGAATAAGTGGTAATGCTACTGAGCATCTTAGGTTATTTCAAGCAAGGACAGCATCATGCCATGCTGGGATAAAAACACCTCATAGTAACTCTAAGGAACACCTAAAAGCACAGAAGACACAAGCGCGACGAGGATGGGATTCGAACCCATGCGTGCAGAGCACAATGGATTAGCAGTCCATCGCCTTAACCACTCGGCCACCTCGTCTGTTGTGGCACATAAGGTTGGTAGAGCGGAGGACTGTAGCACCAGTAAAACAGGTATCCTTAGGTCACTGGTTCAACTCCAGCTCGAAGGACTGCCATTATTTTTCATCTGCCCAGAGCGGGACTCTATTTCATCACTGTACTCGGCTATGGCTTTGGCCACTGCCATCTACTTTGGTTGGGACATCTGAGTTGTTACACCACGTGTGTTTCCACATGGTACAATCAAAAAGGGCTAGTGGCGCAATGGATAACAAAGCTGCCCCGGCTCATGCATTATGTTTGTCTTTCATGGGACCTCTTTTATTCATTCTCTTCCTTCCTCATATCTCATTCGAGGCAAATGCCCATACCTGACGACAGGGGCGGCACACCCTTTATGCTCCTTTATATAGGCTACCACTTTGTTGTCTAACATCCGTAGGATGATCATTCCTAAACTTATAATACGTAACATTTTGATCTGACGTGTTTCCGGTTTCTGCTAAGTGCTGTCCCATTCTTATTTCTACCATTTGGAGCCCTCACACCCTCTCACACTTGATCACTTCCAGCTGACGTCACTTAAGTCTGTGAGGGTTCAGGGCTTGAGGGTTTGGGGCGGAGATTGGAATTTGGGCATAGTCTCCCTTATGCGCCCCTTGCCGGGTCCTTACCACTGGCAGAGTCCATTGTCCTTGGCTAAGTGTCCGGGCCGTAGCACCCCCCTCTCCACCGCAATCAATTGAAGTGTGAATGGTGTGAAAATCTGATCCAAACACCCTAGTGGATTTTGTTGTGGCCGTGTCACCTTTTCTGTCTTTTTCCAAAAAGTTGAGAAGCACTCTGGCTGCCACAGGGGTGCTGTGACCCGGATTACTGTGAATGGTGTCTATTTTGTTCTGGAAAAATGAGAGAAAGTTGATGCATTTGATTACTGTGAAGGAGCTGGATAAGTTATCACTGGGTTTAAAGAGTTTATTTGTTGTGGAGAAGAGAGCCTTGGGGTTGGATGAGCCGGAGTGGATGAGGTTTGAGTAGTAGGTGGACCGAGTTGAGTTGAGGGCGTCTTTGTACTGGTGGAGATAGTCCGTATAGGCTTGGTGATGGATGGTTAAGCCAGTTTTTTTGAAGAGTCTTTCGAGCTGACGCTTGCAGGATCTAGTGGAGTTCAGGGGTGTACCAGGGGACTGAGTGTGTGGAAGTGACTATTTTGGTTTTAGATAAAATGCCCAACATGCAACAAATACCTCCCAATCAAGGACATTGAATCCCATGCCAGTATTGGTGGAGCAAAGTAAGTGGTGAATGTCATTTGCATGTAATATCACATTTATTCGTTTTCTATGATTAGATGGCTTCATTGCAACTTCCATTCTCAGTTTTAGTCCTGTACGGAGCCCGAATGCTGGACCTGAAAGTTCCCATTTTGTGTTGATTGTTGCATCTACAAGAAAATCTAAATCAAAAATTCAAAATCCAATAGATGACATCTCATTGTAAAAAAACAAAAGGGATCCGGACACTTTACTGCCAAAATAGCTCTCCATCTTTTAAGATGTCATGTATTTTAACAGTGAACAAGATGTTTTGTGTTGGGTTAACTCAAAAGTTGAGAGGGGAAAGACCTTCAACATTTGTAACTCAAGTTTTTCACTGAGAGGTCCTGATCCAGAAGTTCAGCCAGACAAGGAACCTTTTTCATGTGAGACAAACACGATAGCCACTAAACTACAGAAACTGTGCAGCAGGTTATTGATCATCATTCAGTTTCTATTTCTATTCCCCCTTAATGTTATAAAAAAACATCTAGACAGGTATGATGTGACCGTGATTTTTTGTTTGCCAGATATGTGTTTTGTGGCTCGTTGGTCTAGTAGTATGATTCTCGCTTTGGGTGCGAGAGGTCCCGGGTTCAATTCCCGGACGAGCCCCAGAGATTTATGCAATTTGTGGTTTTTCTCCTCCGAGTAGCAAAGTTTCAAGACTGTAGTACAACCAATGTGCCTTTTTTAAATAATAAATTATTGTTTGTTTGCACTGTGCTATGTTTAGAGCACTAACCTCTGCAACTTCTGCGTACAGAGCAGAATGGATCAGCAGTCCATCAACTTAACCTCTCAGTTACGTTGTCTCCATGGTGATTCCTCCTACCAGAAACAACTGGGGCCTCACATATGAACATAACCTGCTGTGAGTCCAGTTGGACACACGTGCTGCCATGCCAGTGCTAGAATGTATTCTTTTTTTTCCCTTTTCTTACCCCCAACAGTTCCTTTATACAAGAAAGCTACGTCTAAAAGGACACCATCATGTGATCATCTTGTCATAAGTGCATGCAGCTTGCTCAGTGCCAGTATGGGACCCGTACTAAAGGTCAATTATCACCTCTCCAAAAGGACACTAAGGTTCCTTCACTCAGGGAGGGAGATAGGGGAAGGAGTTCAATAATACACACAATATTTTATCATTTAAAATAGGCACATGGGTTGGTGAAATAACACAAAAAAGGGGAAAGGGTTTATGGACTACGGCTTACCAGCTGATCTCTTGGCATGAAAGAGGAGCAAGATGTGGGTTTTCAGCATTTACACATCATGGCGATGTTTGTCTTCAGGTAAAGCAGTACAGTGTATGACAGTCTTGAAACTTTGCTACTTGGAGGAGAAAACCACCAATTGCATAAATCTCTGGGGCTCGTCCGGGAATTGAACCCGGGACCTCTCGCACCCGAAGCGAGAATCATACTACTAGACCAACGAGCCATAAAACACACAACTGGCCAACAAAAACTCCATGTCATCAGAAGCAGGTGCTGTCATTAATGACATCACCAAAGATGATGTTTCTGGAGGTTAAAAACAGCAATCAGTAAATAAACAATAATAACAAAAGAAATCTGACAAAAACACCTGAAAAAGAAACATTATTTTGTCACAGCAGCTTGAAAATATGGAAACTTCCCCAAGTGTGTGTAAAACCTTGAGTTACAGTCTCCCAAACTAAGTAGAGACGTTCTAATTGAGTTCACACTTGGGGGGTAACTGACTGTCAGACACACCACGTAAAGAAATACACACTTGGTAAAGAAGAATTGGAGGAGTTCCCACCATGTGGCATGAGTGACAGCAAAGCATTAAAGTCATAAAACTGACTAGAATATAATTGATATAGCAAGCAGCATTTGTAGGAACACCAGACCAGATCAAGCTCCGCTGGAAGACGCTGGAAAAGGAGAACTACAGGACCAAGAAACAAAACGGTACCAGCGGGTCCGATTATCCTCCGTACTGCTGTTACTGTTGTTGTTTTGGATTTGGATACAGGAAGAAAAAGCGGAAATGACGGGAATTACGTCATGAAGTTCTCTGTGAGTCGCTGGTTTGATCCAGATATCCTGAATGATTAATTACCATGTATACACGGATAACCCTGTTAGCTCATGCATGGAACTTATTGTGTCCTACACCTTATTTCTATTTCAAATTTAGCTTGAAAATAAAAAATAAGAAGAAATAAAACAGCAAGCTTTACTTTCTCAAAAAAAATTACAACATATACAACTACCCTGGGCTAGTTTTAGCAATAAAAAGAAAGCAGTGACACTGAATTGGGATTCAGAAGATTCTCCTTCAGTCATGGCTGTCTGGCCTGATTCTAAATTACTGATCTGTGAGGGTTGAGGGTGCTCTTTAAGATCCCCTGCACCGATATAAAGGTTTAAAAGGAGATGGACACTGACTTTCCAATGACATTGATACACAGTTATTAAGTTTAAATACTGGAAAACTGAAGACTGACTTTTTCCAGACAGAAAAACTTCAATGGAAGAAAAACCTGCAACGTTTAAAGCAGAATTGAGCAGCATTTCCTGTCATGTTTAAGAGGAACAACCACTGAAAGTTCTTCCAGGACTTTTCAAAACCTCTGAAATGCCTTATATTTGAAAAACCATGAAGAAAAAGAAGAAACAAAACTCTCCAAACATGACCTGAGTAGCTCAGCTGGAAGAGCATCAGACTTTTAATCTGAGGGTCCAGGGTTCAAGTCCCTGTTCACGTGGATTATCTGCTGACAGCTATTTCTGACTGTTAAGTCATGACATGATCATTTTCAATATTCATCTTAAACTATTAAAAAAACAAATGGAGGAAAGACAGAAACAAAGTTCTCATGCGAGACCTCGGTATCTCAGATGTCTGCAGGAAAGTACCTGAAACTGCTGAATGAGACGTCACAGTTTTCCAGCATTACGACCAGATGAGCAGTCTCCATGTCAGGGAAAGTAACTATTTGATGATGTTTCTCCAATATCACAAGATACTTACCTCCATTTGTCCCTCAGCTTATACAACAACTTCTAGATTACCGTCTTCATGTTTGCAGGTATATTCAGTTAGACATGTGGAAACAGCATCCTCTTAAAAAGAGACCATAGACTTGGAGAGGTTTGTCATTGACATTTGAATGAACAGATCTCTCTTTGTACCCACTCCTGACTGGATCAAAGCTTTCTCAAGAACCCTGGCAGTGACGGTCAGCCAACGACTGTTCACTGACGACCAATAATCACCTCAATATTCATGAGGGCTGGTAAATGTGATGAGTTCAGTCTGCTTTCTACTGCTTAGGAAATGTCACATGAAGAACTTACTACACTGAGAAACATTGTAATTGTTGACAAACAGTTTCCTCCCTAACGGAGGAGAAGACTTTATCCAACCGTGTGGAAAACCCAGAAATTGGATACTTTTTTTTCCACATGTACATTACAGGAGTTCCATCCTTACCTTTGTCTTCGTGAGTTTAAAGGCTCTGCTGGGATTTGAACCCAGGATCTCCTGTTTACAAGACAGATGCTTTGACCAACTAAGCCACAGGGCCCTCAACACACGTCTGCAACTTGTTATAAAAACCCTGTTGACACAACAAGTTCATTCTACCTCTGGAGCAGCTTTATTTCACCTCACTGTGATATATTTAGTACACAAACCTGTTCCACTACTGTCCTGGCTTTATGTGAAGTAACAGAGCTATGAAGGATGGTAACTTTTATACTTACCGTATATGGTTACCTGCCCTGAAAAGGGTTCAGTTAAATCAGGTCTTGTGTGTTCCAGCAAAGATCTGATGTTGTCATTAGATTTGAATAACTCAAGACTTTAAGCTGGTCTGATTTTTGCTGGAACCAGAATTATAATTCAGGCTTCAATTCTGCCAGTATGTGATCATTTATACCAATTATATTCAATTATATTCAAGGTTCTGTGTTCAGGTCGTATATGTCTTAGGTTGGATTATCTCTCTTGCCTTCAGGACATTTAGGAGAACATATTGTGGTGTATAAAAGCAGGTTTTAGTTCTTTATATTACTAAAAGGGGATTTCACTACATCCTGACATGTGTGGAACATGGTGTGCAAACGTTAGTAAGTTCGTCCCCGGTTGTTTTTGGTAAGAGAAGTGGCTGTTCGTGTCCTGTAAACCTCAAACTGCGGTGGATACAGAGTTTGCTTATGAATAAAGGGCCATATAAAGGTTTGATGAGAGATAATATTTATCTTGATATCATTTTATGTAATTACAAAACGTTTTATTATTATACTGTATCAAACTAAATGAAGCTAAGCGAGTTAGCCGTGATTAGCACCTGTTACAATGCTGTAACGTACTTCTTAAACAATGTATTTGTGTTAATGATATCAAGAAAAACTCAACCTAAATTAATTAGTAATACATTTGTAATGGAAAGCAAAGTCATTCAGGGGCTTGTATGGATGTGGTTTTTTGCCGAGCCTGGACCAGCACCAGGACCAAGACCTGGTCCCGGATTATTCCTGCTGCTGTGAAGGTTTTCTGAGAGAAATCCTGGATTATTCCTGTTGATGTGAAGGTTTTCTGAGAGAAATCCTGGATTATTCTGCTGATGTGAAGGTTTTCTGAGGAGAAATCCTGGATTATTCCTGCTGCTGTGAAGGTTTTCTGAGGAGAAATCCTGGATTATTCCTGCTGCTGTGAAGGTTTTCTGAGGAGAAATCCTGGATTATTCCTGCTGCTGTGAAGGTTTTCTGAGGAGAAATCCTGGATTATTCCTGCTGCTGTGAAGGTTTTCAGGAGAAATCCTGGATTATTCCTGCTGCTGTGAAGGTTTTCAGGAGAAATCCTGGATTATTCCTGCTGCTGTGAAGGTTTTCTGAGAGAAATCCTGGATTATTCCTGCTGCTGTGAAGGTTTTCTGAGAGAAATCCTGGATTATTCCTGCTGCTGTGAAGGTTTTCTGAGAGAAATCCTGGATTATTCCTGCTGCTGTGAAGGTTTTCTGAGGAGAAATTCCCTGATTCGGGGAAATGTCTCCATCTGCTGGAGGAAAAAATGAACCAAAACAACAAACGGATAAAAGGATAAAACAGATCAGCGGTTCCAACCAGACACTGTCCTGCATGTTTAGATGTTGATGCTTCAGAACACCGTGATACGTGTACAGACTGTGTCATCAACAGAACTGTGCAGACCTTGATGACGAGATAATTAGGACCATTCATTAGAATCAGGTGTGATGATGAAGGGAAATAATTAAACATGCAGGACAGTGTGCCCCGCCTGCCCCGATAAAGATAAAACCATAACATGGTTCATATTAAATGTGTTTCTCTTTCAGGTGCAGCTGCAAAAATAAATAATATATATAAATAAGTTTTTAGTTGCTTTCAGTGTCCACAGTCAAGCTTAAGTTGTCGGCCCTCAAGTGTTTTATTTTCTTAATAAATGTCCACCGCCGTGTACCGTAGGCTCTGCGTCGATTTAACCGGCCCAAACTTGGTCATTTTACAATATAAAGTTGTAAAAACACCACGGTTACTGAGGTCATGTTCTGGTTTAACTAGTTATTGGAAAATATTGTATATGTCCTTACTTACTGAAGGTGAGACGAGAATGTGACACAAAAAGTGAACCCAAAATTGGAACAAATTCGGGCTCTGATTGGTCGACTCAAGCTTGATTCTCGAAATTGAACAACCCGGACCTGTGATTGGCTGGTGGAACTTGGAACAAGAAATGGAACAAATGGAACAGAAAAGAAGGGTTTCCAGGGGGACGCAAGGATGACAACTACAATCATGGAGCGTTCCTAATTTTTCCTTTCATCCTGAATGTTTAGATGATTTTAAATGATCAAATATTGTGTGTATTATTGAACTCCGTACCCTCCGTGATGGTAGCTGAACCAAAGTGACCTGTAAAGAATGAATGTGAGTTAGGACACCAGATCTAGCTCTCTGAAGGCTCTGTAACCACAGAGGGACTTGAACCCTCAATCTTCTGATCCGAAGTCAGACGCCTTGTCCATTAGGCCATGTGGTCCACGAGTTGCTCCTCTGAGGTGACAGAGAGGTTAGAGTGAAGTATGAATCTTCCACGTTATCCACAACGTTGCAAATGTTTCCAAATGTAGTGGGGTGTTTTGAACACACCCAGGACGCTCAGTCAGACTCTCTTCAGCTCCTCCCTCTGCTGCCCAGGTGCAGCATATCAGCTTCATCTGGACCAGTTGAACAATTTGTAGGCAATGCACCCACACTCAATGTAAATAATCTTTAAACTTTATGGTGAATGAAAACTGCTGATCAGCTCTGTTTTATAAAGCACATTTTTACATGAATAAAATAAGAATTAAAGCTGCAAGCAGCGATGAACGGGCCCTCACACTCACGGCCACCGCCCCCCATAAGCATATCAGAAATGACACCACCCACGACTCTCCATGTCAAACCATTAAAAAGTTAAGGCAGAGAAAATTTTCTAGGGGGCGCTGTTGAGCCATTTTGCCACGCCCATTAATGCAAACCATGAAATATCAAATTTATCGTCAGGCCTGGCTTGCATGCAAAATTTGGTGACTTTTGGAGAACTATCAAATATGGACCAATCAGATGAAGGCGGGGCAGGCTTTTTGGCATCTAGCGTCGCCACGGTAACGCTTTTGAAAGAGAAAAGTAATGCGTGTTGTCGCAGCATGGAGACGCACATTTTGATGTATAACACACCTGGGTTAACGATACGGTTCGGGCCGAATTAACTGCCGAAGGAATGGCATAAATTTCACCAAAATGAGACGATTAATTAAAAATGGCCGACTTCCTGTTTGGTTTCGGCCATGGCGCCAAGAGACTTTTCTTTAAATTGCGACATGATACAGGTGTGTACCGATTTCCGTTCATGTATGTCAAACCGTATTGTGGGGCTTGAGGCACAAAGTTTTCTAGGTGGCGCTGTTGAGCCATTTTGCCACGCCCATTAATGTAAACCATTAAATATCAAATTTTTTGCCAGGCCTGGCTTGTTGCAAAATTTGGTGACTTTTTGGGCACGTTTAGGGGGAAAAAAGGCCCTCGTTTCGTCAGAAGAAAGAATAACAACGACGAAAGAATACAAAATTTCTACAGATACAATAGGGCCTTCGCACTGTAAGTGCTCGGGCCCTAATAACAAGAAAATAACACAACAAATGTTGAAGCACAACAGCCATGAAGACCATTTCTACAAGTGTTTGAACCAGCAATTTTAAATGTCTCATACCTGTTTAGATGTTTTTGTATAAGATTAAGGAAGAAGAACAACAGCAGAGGGCGCTGTTGCTACATTTGGTAACGTGCACAATTCAGAGTTGGTCCTGGATACTTTTGCACCCTGGGTGAACTGTCCAACATTCAGATAAATCAATCACTGTGTGAGAGGAGAAGGTGAAGACTTGATTCAAACATGTGGAAGAATCCTTTCCACAGCCCTAGTGGCCTAATGGATAAGGCACTGGCCTCCTAAGCCAGGGATTGTGGATTCCAGTCCCACCTAGGGTGGACATGTTTAAAATTGCTCAATGCAAGACTGAGTTAATATCTTCAGATCCTAATTTAATACAGCAAGATTTGCACTTTCATTCAATCATTACTGATTGAACCTCAGAAGTTGTTTTTTCTAACTTACTATGTCTGTTGTTTTGATTGTCAAACAAACTTGACACCTTTGGACATTTTAATGCCTTTTATATATTTAATTTCGTTGATGAATTGTCTCTTTCTAGGTCATGGTGTCTGCAGGGTCTCATACAGTATGTAGAGTTATACAAGATACAATAATACAAGATACAAATACAAGAAGAGTTGGAGGAGTTTCCACCTTGTGGCACAGGGGAATAACAGCAAAGTATTGAAGTCATAACTGACTAAAAGGAGAGGAACCAGACATTACCCGCTCTAAAGCAGTCCACATCTCTTAGAAGAACTTTAAGAATTGAATGTTTGAATTAAGTTTGGTTAAGAAACCTTCGATTTGATTTTCTTGTCTTATGAAGCTACATGTCATTTCTCCATTTCACCACCATGGTTGAACTATCAATGTCATCAAAACATGTTGTTGTTGTTTGTGCTTTGTAAATGATATCAGGTGCTTTATTATAAGACATGGGTTATGGTCCAGCAGCTTCCGCTGTAACACTCTGCTGTACAACCAGGTTGTGACTCAGACACACAATCCCTGACTTTGGGGGAGGCTCTTTCCCTTTTGACCACTGGGACCAAATCTGTCAGACACCACGTAAAGAAATACACATTTGCTCATGAAGAATTGCAGTGCCTCACCTTGTGGCACAAGTGAAGATAAAACTGACATAAAGCTGACAACAATATAATTGATATTATTGGTATAATTGATCACATACTGGCAGAATTGAAGCCTGAATTATAATTCTGGTTCCAGCAAAAATCAGACCAGCTTAAAGTCTTGAGTTATTCAAATCTAATGACAACATCAGATCTTTGCTGGAACACACAAGACCTGCTTTAACTGAACCCTTTTCAGGGCAGGTAACCATATATGGTAAGTATAAAAGTTACCATCCTTCATAGCTCTGTTACTTCACATAAAGCCAGGACAGTAGTGGAACAGGTTTGTGTACTAAATATATCACAGTGAGGTGAAATAAAGCTGCTCCAGAGGTAGAATGAACTTGTTGTGTCAACAGGGTTTTTATAACAAGTTGAAGACGTGTGTTGAGGGCCCTGTGGCTTAGTTGGTCAAAGCATCTGTCTTGTAAACAGGAGATCCTGGGTTCAAATCCCAGCAGAGCCTTTAAAGTCATGAAGACAAAGGTAAGGATGTAACTCTTGTAATGTTTAAAACCACGTACTTTGTGTAAAAAAAGTATCACATTTCTGGGTTTTCCACACGGTTGGATAAAGTCCTCTCCTCTGTTAGGGAGGAACCTTTTCGTCAACAATTACAATGTTTCTCAGTGCTCATCAGTGAACCGTCGTTGGCTGACCGTCACTGCCAGGGTTCTTGAGAAAGCTTTAAACCAGTCAGGAGTGGGTAGAAAAAGAGAGCTCTGTTCATTCAAATGCCAAATGTCAATTATCAATCTTCTCCAAGTCTATGGTCTCTTTTTAAGAGGATGCCTCTCTGGTGATCTGCCAGGCCCGTTAAAGCTTGGTTGTGTTTCCTTGACGTGCATAAAGCTTGTACAATGTTGAAAAATGGAATGGCGACCGCCATCCAGCACATGGGTCTTGAACGTGTTAACGGTCGGCTTATGTACGTTACCCAAGCACACCTCTCCTATCACCACCCAGCCCAGATCCAGACGTTGGGCAAAGGGAGCATCATGTGGTCCGTTTATCTGCCGCCTGACCTTGTGTGTTCTGAGCACGTCTCTTCCGAGTAGCAGAAGTATTTCAGCCTCTGGGTCCAGCTCTGGAATGTGTTTGGCAATATGAAGGAGATGAGGCTGGTGCAAAACTGCGCTGGGTGTTGGAATCTCCATCCGGTTGTTCGGGATCTCAGGACACTCAAGGAGTGGTGGAAGGGACATGAGGACTTTGCTATCCAGTGACTCGATTTGGTATCCCTCTGCCTTCTTGCCACATGTTTCTATAATGCCAGAGCAAGTTCTGAGATGATACGAGAATGGTTCGCTCTCCACACTGAACACCTCGAAGAACTCTGGTCTAGCTAAGGAACGATTGCTCTGGTCATCAAGAATTACGCAGGCTTTGATGGCTTTGTTCTTGAAACCCTTGGGATAAATCTTTACAAGGCAGATCTTAGAGCATGAACGACCCCACTGACCTAGGCCACAAACTTCATTGCAGCTTGTCGTAACATCAGTCACGTTAGAATAACCTTCTCCCTCCCCGCCATTCTCTTGTGGATGTGGAGGAGCGTTGACGCTCTGAGGTGATGGGCCAGGATGCATGGCTGCATCATGATAGGTGCTGTCACATTCAGAGCACTTCACAGAAAATTTGCAGTCTTTGGCAAGGTGGGAGGTTGAACCACAACACTTGAAACATATTCCTTTCTCTTTCAGGAAGGCCTTTCTGTCCTTGAGGAGTTTGTTTCTGAATGTCCTGCATTTTGTAAGCGGATGCGGTTTGTTGTGTAGTGGGCAGTTCTTGTTAGGGTCGTTGTTGGTCATAGAGACATCTGTTTTGTGTACTGTGATGGGTTTGTTGGTATTAAAGTTCTTCACAGTGAATGTATCTGGTTTTGCGAGGGCCGTGTTGTTGCTTTGATGAAAGAAGCTAGGGTAATTTTGTTTCTTTGCCTCATTGCACACAAAAGCACAAAAATAGTCAAAGGGAGGGAAGCGGCCGTGGTTGTCTTCTTTGTACCATGACCCAGACGACACCCACTTCTCCTGAAGCCCATATGGGAGCTTGTCCACAATTGGTCCAATTCCACGGGAGGTGTCGAGATATGACAAACCTGTAAGGTATCCATCCTCCTTGGCGCCTTGTATCTCCATAAGCAGATCTTCAAGTTCACGCAACTTGGTGTGATCCTTGACTGAAATCTTAGGAAAACTGTCCAACCGCTGAAACAGTGACTGTTGAATTATTTCAGGGGCAGCGTAGCAATCATGTAGTCTCTCCCAGGCTTTTTGTAAAGCCAGGTTGGGATTTTTTACATGCACTGAGCGAATGCGTCTAACCTGTTCGCCAGACTCTTTTCCTAGCCATTTGGTCATGAGGTCCAATTCTTGGATTGCTGTGAGATGCACTTCAGCTGCTGCATTGGTGAATGAGGACTGCCATGCACAAAAATTCTCAGGCTTATCATTGAATTGGCACAGTCCTGATGTAACTAGATCTCGTCGTGCCAAGTACTGTGCCAAGGATTCTGGGAGAGACGGTGTGATAGCTGGAGGTTTACTTTGGGGAGTGTGGTACTGAGCGTGTAAGTTTATGGGAGAATCTTCCTTTTTGACTTCAGATTTTGCCTCAACTCTGGTTGGCTCAGGTAGGTTTGATTCTGTAATGTTCACAGTTGGTCGCCATGTCTTGAAGCTGTCATGTGATTGTGCAGGTACTGGAGGTTTGACAGGTGGATCCGGTAACTGTGGGGAGGGAGACTGATTTTGAAGGTCAATCTGAGTTTGAACATATTTCGATTCGCTGGTGCGTTGTATTCTAACCTTTTCTGATTCGGATTTTCCATTTTCCATTATGGCATGTACTTCTGCAGCATCTTCCCACACCTGTGCCTCCACCATGGCTGCATCTGCTTCTCAATGTTCTCGTTCAGTGTGTTGAAACTCCGACTAAACACCAAGTTAAACCATCGCTAATGAAGACAGAGTCGTAGTAAGGTTGAGCGTTTACTGTCACACTTCTTCATTAACATCGTGGTGAAAACTGTGAATAAAACAATACAAAATATTCAGTTTTTAACTAAATATTGCATTGTACATGAATTTAAACATTAATTTACATCACTCTATGCACGATTAGTAGAAATTAAAATGTTTTTTAACATGTAAGTAAATGTAAATAAAACTTTCTTTTTTAACCGTTCATCAAATGTAATTTTTTAACAAAGCATTACTATTTATGTTTTTTAACATCCTAAACATTAAATATAGCAACTTACAGCATTGCCTCTATGATGTTTCCTAGCAGACGGACGCAGATTATATTCAGAGCATGCAGCACATGTCTGCCACCATTTTCTCAAGAACAGGAAGTGCCTAACAGGACATGATGTCATCAGTGACCAAATACCAAAATAAATCGTTCTTTTAAACAAGTTAAACTTATAGCAGATTAATACATCATTTCAAACTGTAATGAATACCAACTAATTATTTAAGAGACAAATAAATAAGAAACAAAAGAATGCCTTAGAGGCAGCAAACTCCCAAGGCCATTTCTGTCCTCCGGTAAGGCAACCATTGGAATCCAGGGTGGAACACCAGGGGGATCTAAATGGGGCTCACAGAGAACTCCCTGTTGTGTTACTTCGGTAGCACACGTACTTTAATCCTGAATGTTTTAGATGCCACCCTTTTTTAAATGATCAAATATTGTGTGTATTATTGAACTCCGTACCCTCCGTGAGGGTAGCTAAACCAAAGTGACATGCAAAGAATGAATGTGAGTTAGGAGACCAGATCTAACTATCTGAAGGCTCTATAACCACAGAGGGACTCGAACCCTCAATCTTCTGATCCGAAGTCAGACGCCTTGTCCATTAGGCCATGTGGTCCACGAGTTGCGAGTCCAGCATCTCCTGGTGCCGTGGGAGACGATGATGGAGCAGTAGCAAAACCATGAATGAGGTGGAAGATGAGACATCCATCTATCTGGATCTCCTTCTGCCTGAAGCCTGTTCTTCTTCCTCCCTGATCGGACATCTCTCACATTGTTCTGCTGCAGCTTGTTCTCCGGCTTCCTCCTCCTTATCTTTAATCTGGACTTTCACTAGTTTTTGTCCTGGCTCAGAGTGAACAAGTCCCACTTTGCTGCCATTAACATTGTTACATTATTGTTTGGAAACATGCAGGTCCCTCGGATTAAGAGTCTGATGCTCGACATCTGAGATACCGAGGTCTCGCATGAGAACTTTGTTTCTGTCTTTCCTCCATTTGTTTTTTTAATAGCTTAAGATGGATATTGAAAATGATGATTCATTACTTAACAGTCAGAAATAGCTGTCAGCAGTTAATGCACCTGAACAGGGACTTGAACCCTGGACCCTCAGATTAAAAGTCTGATGCTCTTCCAGCTGAGCTACTCAGGTCATGTTTGGACTGGGTTTTTTTTCATCTTTTTCTTCATTTTTTTCAACTATAAGGCATTTCAGAGCTTTTGAAAAGTCCTGGAGGAACTTTCAGTGGTTGTTCCTCTTAAACATGACAGGAAATGCTGCTCAATTCTGCTTTAAACTTTGCAGGTGAAATGATTTTCTGCCAGAATCCAGGAAATGCTGCTCAATTCTGCTTTAAACTTTGCAGGTAAAATGATTTTCTGCCAGAATCTGATTTCTGGCCGTGGGAGCCATAGACATATATAAAGGCTAGATGACTCGTCCGCGCTGCTGCCAATGGAGAGCGACGTCGTCACACGGCGGCCATCTTGCCACAGGAGAGCTCGCTCAGAATAACATTGTGTTCAATGGAGCCTGTACTGCTTAAACAGCCTTAACTTGCTCAATTCTCAACAGATTTTCAAACAGTTTGGTTTGTCATGAACGTCAGAGATGTAGTTATGACACTGCATACTTGTGAATAATTATAAACATTGAAAAACGTACTTTTATATGAAAATAACCAGAAACAGATAGCTGACATGGTTTTCATATTTAATCAATATTTCTATAGTTTTCTTAGTAATATTTATAGTTACATTATAACATATTATTACCATATAACATTATATATATATATATATATATATATATATATATATATATATATATATATATATATATATATATATATATATATATATATATATATATATATATATACACATATTATTACCATATAACATGTATTCATATGACATAACATATTAATATATTATTACATTATGATGTATTTACGTCATGACATTACATATGTGTGTCATATATATATATATATATATATATATATATATATATATATACACACACCTCTATCCATCCATCCATCCACCCATCCACCCCCCCTTTCCATCCCTTATGTCATTTCATCAATGAATGTGGTTTTACTGCTATTTCAACATTTAGAGTCATTACCAGAAAAATAAGACCAGAAAAATAACTTATTTGACAATTTTCACCAGTTTTCAAGTAAATTTTCACTTGAAATAAGTAGGAAAATCTGCCAGTGAGACAAGATTTATCTTCTTATAAGCAAAAAAATCTTGTTCCACTGGCAGATTTTTCTACTTATTTTAAATGAAAATCTACTTGAAACAGGTGAAAATTTTTGTTTTTTCCAGTGATGAGTCTTGTTTTAAGTGTAATGAGATTTTTTTTACTAAAATGAGACATTTTAACTAGAAATAAGACAAATATTCTTGTTAAGATTGTGAGTTTTTGCAGTGATCCATTTAACTTATCCTGTGAAGGACAGAGTCATATTGATAAGTTCAGAAAAGTGTTTTTTATTGTTGTGTTTTGATGTATTTGATGTAAGCCCAGTGGATATTTAAAGCTTACAGAAGGCTGCATTTAACTGCTGCTATGTCATTCCTGCAGTATTTCTGCAGGTGTTTTGGTCACTGCTATTATTTGTAATATATTATATTATTTGTAATCAGCACAAATTATCTGTCCCCATATGATCAAATCCACCATCCCCCCTGATTTTTTTTTTTTTACAACTTGAGTACTGGTGGTCACCCTTGATAACTTGGGCAGGTAACGTTAACGTTAGTTAGTGGTGATACACAACTATTGTATATTGTGGCCGGGTGGAGAGGTTGACGGGACACGCACCTGTGTCCCATCCACCTGAGTGGCTGCCACGCCTCCACCCGGCCTGCCTTTATAACGCAGAGCTGGAGAGCAGAAAAGGGTCGGAGGAGCTGCTGTGTGTTTCTGCACTGTGTTGGGGTGTTTTGTGTGAGAAATAAAAAAGGGTCTGCACAAGCCTGTGTCCTCTCCATCCTTCGGGCGGGCCCCCGTGGCACGCACCCTGCCACATATATGCTGCATGATTAGGTCGTTTTTCGCAACGAAGAGATACAATTTCAACATGTCCAAGCATCCCGAATTATACCCACGTTAATGACGTTTATGATGAACCAATCCGTTTGTAAATCCGTCAAGATTTCAGCAAGTTATGAGTATTTTTGTCTGTACAGACCACTCACCCTCCAACAGCAACAACTATAGCGCACGCATGCGCACCAGAGAGTCTCCTGTGGCAAGATGGCCGCGGGTGAACGACGCTGGAGACTCCGCCGTGAGTCATCTAGCCCAGTGATTCTTAACCATAGGGCCGCGGCCCACACTTGGGCCGCGAGCGCCATCTAGTGGGCCGCCAAAAAAAATTCAGTTTTGTACGTGTGGGCCGCGAGGGCCGCGGGACTGCATAGCAACTCCCAACCAAATGAGGAGAAGAAGACACTCAGCTAGCTCTAGGTGTAATAGTAAGAGAAATGGTGTGTATTTACAGAGAAAATCCTTCATTTTGCACAGAGTAGGTTTAGATCCGCCAGGATCAGGGATCGATTAATTGGGTCTGCGCCCAGAGCGAGCGAGCACGGCGTGCTCATTTATCCCGACGCGTCCCCGCGGCCGGGGAGGTCGGCTGAGGCTGCCGCTCGGGCGGTGGGCTCCGTCGTTACTGCTGAAGGATGGTAGATGTAGATGCGTGGGCTGTCGTGTCTGCTGGACTGGACTGTTCGGGCTTTCGAAAAAGCATCAGAAAGTAACTGCTGCAGCGCGACCAGAGAGCTGCGGTGCGGGCTGTGCCCGTCGCAGCTGATCAGGCTCGGATGAACCCGACACACTGAGTCCTGACAATTTATTAATGTAAATAACTTAAAGTAAAATCAAACTAAGTTTTGTCCTCGCTGTATTTTTAAATATGCAACCCGGAATGGACAAATTCATCCTGTTCAGTCTTCCCACTGGGACAAAACCAGTGTCTCATACGTTCAGAGACCGTGGCGTTCAAAGTGCGAAAGTGAAACAAAACACAAAGTTTTTCATCAAACATATCCACTCAAGTCTGAACTGAAGTCACAGAAATATAAGCTGACCATCTTAAAACACCCATGTTTGGGTCCAGATACAGCTGTGAAGCAGCTTTCTCCACAGTGAACATAATTAAAACTAAATATCGTTTCAGGCTCATCAATGAGCACCTCCACATGCATATGAGAACCTGAACCTGAACCTTAAATTGTTAAGATGTGTTTATATTAATTTAGTATAAAAATGTGTTGAGACAATTAACAAAGAAAAGGGGAAATTCAAACTGCTGGTAGAGAAATAAAATAAGATAGCATTTGAAAAATAAAATAAAATCTACTTTATTTTTAAGAGAAAAAAATAAAAAATTGGCAAATATGTACTTTTTTTAATATAACAGTCAGATGCAGATGTTGATACAACTATGAGGCTACTTGAATATATATACATACACACACATATATATATATTATATATATATATATATATATATATATATATATATATATATATATATATATATATATATATATATATATATATATATATATATATATATATATATTATGATGTTCTGGACCTTCGCTTGAGTAAATTTTCTCTAAATGGACCTCTTAAAGTTGAATACCCCTGCTATACAGTGTTTATATTTAATGGGCCCCGGGCCACTCTGTACTGAAAAAATTGGGCCCCAAGGTCAGAAAGGTTAAGAACCCCTGATCTAGCCTTTATATGGCCCAATCCCAAACTCCACCCTAAACCCTCCAGCCCTGAGCCCTCACAGACTTTCAGTGACGTCAGCGTCACGTGATCAAGTGTGAGAGGGTGTGAGGGCTCCAAATGGTATAAATAGGAATGGGACACACTTAGCAGAAACCGGAAACAAGTCAGATAAAAACGTCTGTTTTTTTTTTTTTTTTTCAATAAACTTTATTTAAAATTTCAATTTACAAAATTCCTAGTCAGATCAAAATGTTACCTACCGGTATTATAAGTTTGGGAATGATCATCCGGATGTTTGAAAACAAAGTGGTAGCCTATATAAAGGAGCATAAAATTCAACAAAGAACACAATTTAAACATGCGCACAGTACAATATGTATTTCCTTGTTAACATTGTCTTTCTTTCAATCTACCCATACCAGCACATCCAGTATGCCAGGATCAATCGCCCAGTAATTTCTTTTTTGTAAGCGCGTGTAAACTGAGTTAAATATTCCAGCTGTGTTATGACCATCTAATATTACTTTCCATTTTTCAGCATGATGTCATTTCATTTTTGTAAGAGAGCGTATAAACTGATGGTAACCTGAGCTAAATATTTCAGTTATATTATTACTATTTACTGCAACGTTTTTGTTCAACTTGCTGAAATTGTTTAAATTTTGTGGTCATAAATAAATGAATAACCAAATTACTGCCTGACTTGTTTGTGTTGGATCTAAAACTATCTTGCTAGTATTTACATGTATGCATTTCTGTTAACATAGGGAATCTTAATTCAAACACTGTACTCAGATGAAAGAAAAGCAAGTCTTGTTTATTCAACACCAGCAGGTCAACTGAGGATTTGTCTAATCCAGTGCTTCTCAATCCTGGTCCTCGTGGGCCCCTGTCCTGCATGTTTTAGATGTTTCCCTGCACCAACAGCCCTGATTCTAATTAAAGGTCCTCATTAGCTTGTCACCAAGGTCTGCACAGTTCTGTTGATGACACAGGTACTTTTATCACGGTGTGCTGAAGCAGGGTAGCATCTAAAACATGCAGGACAGGGGCCCACGAGGAACAGGATTGAAAAACACTGGTCTAATATAAAATGAAAACAAATGAAATTGAACCTCAAATTATGAATGAAAAAATGATGAAGAAAACAACATTTTGTCCTCCATCTTCCCACAAATGTCAATTAACTTAGATAACTGGTCATCCCTCTTCCTTTCCCTCTCCTCCTCCTTTTCATCCAGCTCCCTCTGCCTCTCTTTTTGTCTTTAGTGTTGAAGAAAGTCCAAAACGTCATTTGTCCTTTTTTTGGATTTCTTTCCTCCGTTTGAATGAATGAATGAGTGAATGAAAAACTTTATTTCGAACATGCTAAATATATATATATATATATATATATATATATATATATATATATATATATATATATATATATATATATATATATATATATATATATATATATATATATATATATATATATATATATATATATATATATATATATATATATTTAAACCAAAGAACAATAGTTAAATAATATGTTTGTTGGTCGCTCCCTGTTTGTAAAGGAAATAATAGGGCCGTTGAAAAATCATCACGGGACAACAGTTTCTGAATTTAAATCACCAGTGGGATATGTATTTATATTTACAGGTGAACTTTCTTCTCACAGTCGCACATGGTTCCTTTTCCTCCGCCCCCTGTTTTGTTTACATTCTCCCTGGTAACCTCCTTTTATGTCACAACGCAATGAACTGTGGGTAATTCCCTTTCCCAGAGTGTGCTGGGATGCTGACTTGCGGGAAGGGGGCAGTAAGGGCTCAAAATGGCTGCCGGGAGCCCTCGCGCACTTAACCACTTGAGGAATGGGACAGCCCTAAGCCCTTACGCAAGGTGCGGGAGCGCGCACGTAAGTCTACGAGTCTGCGAGGGTGGAGATTGGGATTGGGCCTATATGTCTATGCTCGTCTCAGGCCTACCTCCTCCTTCAAAATAAAACCACCTCCAGCGTGAGGCCGTTTTGGACCGGAAGTGCGCGCAACATATTTCAAAATAAAATAGTTATCGATTTTGTAAGAGAAAACTTTGCACCTTCATATTTAATCAATCAATTTTGTAACGTGAAAATCTATTTGTTTCTTAAATATATGTAACACTTTTGATGTTGTCTAACAGTTTTGATGTTGTCAATCCTTTATTTGTGGCATTTACCATGATTACACCAGCAACATAGTAATCTTAATGGGATAAACTCCAAGTGCACAGAAGAAATTTCAAATAAATCTTTAACCTGCTGCATCAATTTCTAAACTTTTAACCTAAGAAAAACCAAACCTTTAACCTAAGAAAGACATGTATTCATATGGCACAGGATAAAGACACAACAGATACCTGGAGTCACTCTGAAGAGTACTAGGCCTACATGAACACATCTATGTACATTTGTTCAGAGACTTAAAAACTCATGCATAACATTTATATAAGGTAAATGCTTTAATTTTTTTTCCCATTTCTATTGTATCAAATTATTCGACTTTTGTCTTCAATTACCCCTTTTCCACCAAGCTGGTTCCAGGGCTGGTTCTGGGCTAGAGCCAGACTTAGCACCAGTTCTTTGGTTTTACACAGCCTAAGCACCGGCTCCTGGCCCAGCTCAAAACTGGTGCTACTGTAGCACCAGTTTTGAGCGCAGCCTCGCATCCGAGCCCGCTCCCAGCCCGTCCCCGCGGGCCGGGATTTTTTATTAAATAAATGGATGTCATAATAAAAGAGTCTGCTAACTTAACCGCCGTCTTCAACGCTCGATCCATTTATTTAATAAAAATTCCCGGCCCGTGGGGACGCCTCCCAGCCCGCGGTTCTGGTTCCACGTTACACCAACGCAGAGCCTACGGCGTACGTTACGTAACCTACGCCGTAGGTTACGTAGGAGGAGATGAGCTCCTGAGGAGAGGAGAGGAGAGGAGCTGCTGTGCCCCGGGGCATAATATTAAAACTTAATAAAGTGCCATATTAACAGCGCTACAGCAGGAATTAAAACAGCTTTTAACTGTCGGCTTCCTCATATGGTGTGACGATCGATACAGAGCCTACGGCGTAGGTTACGCGGCGCCGGGCGCCGTACGCCGTACGCCGTACCCTACGCCGTAGGCTCTGCGTCGATTTAACGCGGAACCATAAATCAGCTCCGGAGCCGGCAGACAGGCAGAAATTCCGACATTTTCAGATCAAATTTCTTAACAGGCGTTATTTGGATAAACTGAGCCCAGGTTGGGGATCTTAAAGGTTACTTTTCCTGAAAAAATATTAAAACTTAATAAAGTGGCATATTAACAGCGCTACAGCTGAAATTAAAACAGCTTTTGGCTCTCAGCTTCCTGATCAGGGTGGGGATGAAAACGAGGGGGAGTGGTGACGTGATAATAATAATAATAATAATAATAATAATTCATTTTATTTAGCGGCGCCTTTCAAGTCACCCAAGGTCACCTTACAGAATAAAACAAAACAAAAATACAATAGAAATACAAATACAGGAAATACAATAGAAATACAATAGAAATTATAATACAGACACATATACAATGGACAACTGAGGTGCAACAGTACAGGTAACGCAACAGTATGGTGGGAAGTAGTGTGTGGTGACCGGTCAAAGTGAATGGGCAAGTTTAAACAGGTGAGTCTTGAGTTGCGTTTTGAATGTGGTGATGGAGTCTATTTGTCTTATGTGTGGGGGGAGGGAGTTCCAGAGTCTGGGTGCCGTACAACTGAAAGCTCGGGCACCCATGCTGCTAAGGTGTGAGGTGGGAGTGAAAAGAAGTCCAGCAGAGGTTGAGCGGAGGGTACGGGAGGGGGTGTATTCTTTCAGTAAGTCACAGAGGTAAGTGGGGGCTAGGTTGTGAAGAGCTTTGTGGGTGAGGAGGAGGTTTTTGTAAATGATGCGGTATTGGACTGGGAGCCAGTGGAGTTGGATAAGGACGGGGGTGATGTGGTCAGATGACTTGATGCGGGTGATGATCCGGGCGGCCGAGTTCTGAATGAGTTGTAGTTTGTTGGTGAGTTTGGTTGGGAGGCCAGTGAGGAGAGCATTACAGTAATCGATACGGGATGTGACGAATGAGTGGACCAGAATTTCGGTGCTGGATTGGGACAGTGCTGGACGGAGTCTGGAGATGTTGCGGAGGTGGAAGAATGCAGTCCGGGTGATGTTGTGGATGTGAGGTGCAAATGAGAGTGTATTGTCCAGAATGACGCCGAGACTCTTGACGTGGGGGGAAAAGGGTACCGGGAAGCCGTCGATGATGATGGGAGGGGCGGGAGAGGGTTGTGACTTGGTGAGGGTGGATTTGGAGCCGATGAGAAGAGCCTCAGTTTTATTGCCGTTGAGTTTTAGGAAGTTATTGCTCATCCAGGTATTGATGTCGTGTAGGCAGGTGGTGAGGGAAGCGGGAGGAATGGCAGCGGTGGGGTTGGACGAGATATATATCTGAGTGTCATCGGCGTAAGTGTGAAAATGGACCCCATGGTGACGGAGAATTGAACCTAGGGGTAGGAGGTAGATGGTGAAGAGAAGTGGACCCAGTACTGACCCCTGGGGGACACCCATTGTGACACCCGTGCACCCGGATTTATGGTTCTTTAGTTGGACAAACTGTTGACGGTCAGTGAGGTAAGATGAAAGCCAGGAGAGTGCAACACCAGTGATCCCAATGCCAGCCAGGCGGTCCAGGAGTATTGGGTGAGAAATGGTGTCGAAAGCTGCGCTGAGGTCCAGGAGGATGAGGATGGTGAGTAGGCCAGAGTCAGCTGCACGGAGGAGGTCGTTAGTGATTTTAACCAGGGCTGTTTCAGTGCTGTGATTGGGGCGGAAACCGGATTGGAAGGGTTCGTGGAGGTTATTTAGATTGAGGTGGGACTGTAATTGTGCTGCTACCACCTTTTCCAGAGTTTTGGAGATGAAGGGAAGGTTGGAGATGGGACTGTAGTGATTGAGGTCAGATGGGTCTGCACCTGGTTTTTTTAGGGTGGGTGTGATGGCAGCTAGTTTGAGGATTGGGGGAACGGTTCCAGTGGTGAGGGAAGAATTAATTATTTTGGTAATCATAGGGGAAATGGATGGCAGACATGCTTTGACAAGCAGGGTGGGGAGGGGATCAAGCTGACAGGTGGTGGTTTTGGCTTTACGAATGAGTTCTGAGATGGTGTGTTCTGATACCGGAGTGAAATTGGTGAGAGGACTGGAGAGGGGTTGGTTGGTGGTGGTTATCCATGGTGGCTCATTTGTGGAAGAGCGTGTTGAGGCCAGTTGGTGGTGAATGATGTTGATTTTGGAGCTGAAGAAGTCCAGGAAGGCGGTGCACTGGTCAGTGGAGATGTCTGGAGGGAGGGTTTTTGGAGGCTGAAGTAAGCGGTTGACGGTTGAAAAAAGGACTCTATTGTTTCCTGTGGCAGAATTAATGAGGTGGGAGTAATACGATGATTTGGCGGTATTAAGTGCATTTTTGTAGAGCTGAAGGTGATCGGAGTACATTTGGATGTGCACAGTGAGTCTGGTCCTTTTGTAGAGTCGCTCCAGTTGACGGCCTGTGGATTTGAGCTGGTGGAGGTCAGGGGTGAACCAGGGGGCAGAGTGGGTAAATGAAACTGAGCGGGTTTTAAGTGGAGCCAGGGCCGTGAGAGAGGAGGAGAGACAGTTATTGTAGTGTTGTACCAGATCGGCAGGGGAGGAGGATGAGGGGGGATTGGGGAAGGAGCTGATAAGGGTAGACAGATCTGTGGGGTTGATGTGTTTGATGTTTCTGAAGGAGATGATCCGTTGTTCTTTGACTTTGTGCAAATGGGTGTGGATGTCATAAAGTATGGCTTTGTGGTCCGAGATGGGGAAGTCCATGATAGTGAGGTTGGCGGGAGTTATGTCTGTGCAGCAGATTAAATCGAGGATGTGACCTTTGCTATGTGTTGCGAGGTTGACGTGTTGTGTGATACCAAGGCAGTTCAGGGGTGATGTGAAGTCGTTTGCTAGGGTGCAGGATGGGTCGTCAATATGAATGTTGAAATCACCGTGGAGGATAACAGTAGGGGACATTGTGCATACAGATGTTAACAGTGATGAGAATTCAGTAAGGAAAACAGCGGAGGGTTTTGGTGGTCTGTAGATGGTAATGATGATGATGGGTTTGGGTCCAGAGAGTTTTACAGCTAGGCATTCAAAGGAGGAGTGTTGGGGGACAGTGAGAGCAGTGACTTTTATGTTTTTACGGTAGATGAGAGCCAGGCCCCCCCCCCTTCCAGTGGTGCGGGGTTTACTAAAAAAGGAAAAGCCAGGTGGGGTGGTTGCATTTAACTGAGTGAAATCATTCGGCTGTTGCCACGTTTCTGTGAGGCAGAAAATGTCCAGAGTTTTGTCGGTGATGAGATCAGAGATGAGAAGGGCCTTATTGGTTAGTGATCTGATATTGAGAAGACAGAGTTTGAGACAGGTGAGTGGTGTATATGCAGCTGCTTTGGGCAGGGGAGAGAGTACACTGTGATTGACAGGATTGATATGGCGGTCTGTGCGGGGAGGGGGGCGTGGCTCCTTGAAAGTCACATGGAAACGGAGGGGTCTGACAGTTATAATGGTATGAATTGGGCGACCGACAGCAGGGGGTGTAATGACAGCAGGGGCCTGTAGGAGGAGCGATTCACAGATGGCAAGGGATGTAGTGACAGCAGGGGCCTGTAGGGGGAGTGATTCACCGAGGGAGGGAGGAGAAGAAGAAGGCACTGGTGGCACGGGGGAGTGGGCGTGGCATGTAAATAGTCATGCATGGGTGTCCTGTATGTAATCAATGGTGTGTACAGTGCGCTGTATGTTTGTTGTAAGCATGCGGCTGCCTAGCTTGCTCGGGTGAAGTCCATCGTGCCGGTAGAATGAAGGGCGGTTCCAAAATAAATTAAAGTTGTCAATGGAATGAAAGCCATGGATACCGCAGACAGCCTGGAGCCAGAAGTGGAGGTGAAGGAGGCGACTGAAGTTCTGTTCGCCGCGGCCCAGGGTGGGCAGAGGGCCGCTGATGAAGACTGATTTTCCACAGTTTTTTAACATGGCAAACAGGCTGTTGAAGTCCCGTTTCAGCACGTCGGGGTTACTCCGGAACACATCGTTGGTCCCAAGGTGCAGGATGATACGATTAATCGAGTGGGGAAGTGTTTGGAGTAAACCTGGAAGTATTTTGATGATTTTTGTGACTGTGGCCCCTGGAAAACAGTGCGTGGAGGCGTTGAAAAATCGCGTTTTCCTGATTATGGAGTCCCCCACTATAGCGGTGGTTGGGGGAAACAGGGGTGGGGGAGGGCGGGGCGGCAGGCACTGGTCCTCTGTTGGAGGGGACCTTGACGAGGTTGTAGGTGCAGCTGCGGCCACTTTGCAGCGGGGTAGATCACTGGAGCGTCGCGCCCTGAGAGCAGCTTCCTTCACAATTTTGCGACGGGAGGAGGAGGTGGTCACAGACCGGGACGATGGAGGACCCGAAGCAGACCCACGACCCCCTCGGGCTGCTGGCAGCGAGGCTGTAACGGGGCTGGCTGGAGGAGGATGGACAGGTTGAGGGAAATCCTCAAGGCTCAGGATGTTGTATTTGTTTCCCAGCTGGAGCTCGCAGGGGGGAGGGGGGGAGGAGGGGGGCGGGTTGGGTGTTCCTCGCTCTTTCCCATTGACTGTGGGCCGTGCCGTTTGGATAGGGGTGGACGTGAGGGACCCGAGCCTCGGGTTCGGGTTAAGGGTGAAAGTTGCCTCTGAAATTCGGCTGTTAGTCACCCATTTTGGCTTCGGCTTGGCCCCCTGCAAGAGCCATGTGTCTCCAGCCAGGGGATGCGGGTGTGAAGCAGAGACTGAGGAGGCTAGGCTGGATGTAGCTGTGGGGACAGCAGCAGTGTGGGGCGGAGTGACAGGGGCTGTCCGATCAGCTGGGGCGACCGCTGCAGCGGGGGAGCCGGCATCAGGCGGCGGGAGAGTGGAGACCGGATCAGCTGGGGCGACCGCTGCGGTGGGGGAGCCGGCATCAGGCGGCGGGAGAGTGGAGTCCAGATCAGCGGGGTTGGCAGGAGGACCGGCGCCCAGAATAATCACTGAGTCCAGGCGAGTCTCTTCATTCCTGATCCAGTGGAGGTTGGAAATGCGCTGCTCCAGCTCTGCAATCTTCTGGGATTTGCGGAGGCAGCTGTCGCAGTCGTGAGGGGAGTTGAGTGGAGCCATGGCGGAAGATGGGGTAGCCTAGAAACCAGAAAACAAAAACTACGGCAGCAACTGTGTTTGACGTGCTTTTGCTGCGGTTTACGTGTGCTGTACAGCTCAGCTGATGAGTTCTGAAATGGAACTTACGCGCGAGGACTCCAAGAGGAGTCCGCGGCGGTGTGTGGTCACAGATCGGGTGGGTTTGGATCCGGTAGAGAGCGGGACTTACCGACACGGGCCCAAGTGCTGGGCCCGTTGAGGTGAATGAGTTCAGTGGTAGTGGTAGGATTTTTTTCCCACGCTGTCAAAACGCTGTGTTCACTGCTGCACTGCTGCTTCCGCGTTCTGCTTCCCGCGTTCTGTTTCCCGCGTGACGTCAGCTCAGAGAGGGCGGGGGAGCATGCAATACAGAAAAGAGCAATCTACAGAAAAGAGCAATTCTCTGCTGCATCTGCTGCATGATGTCACCTACTCTCGTCCACTTGGCATTATGAGACATTGGAGCATCTCAAGTTCAGCTTGACTAACACCATCTAATCCCTTCCTAAGATGCTCTGGACCAAGAATGATAACCTCTGTTTTATCTGAATTTAGAAGCAAGAAATTTCTGGACATCCAGTCCTTGATGTCCCTCAGACATGCCTGAAGTTTAATTAACGGTTCTGTTTCATCCGGCTTCATAGACAAATAAAGCTGCGTATCATCAGCATAACAATGAAAGTGTATGCCGTGATTCTGGATTATACTTCCCAACGGCTGCATGTATAAACTAAACAAGATTGGCCCTAGCACTGAACCCTGCGGAACACCATAACAGACCCTCGACTGTTCTGAAGAAACCTCATGTACATGAACAAACTGGAACCTGTCAGATAGATATAATTTAAACCAACGTAGAGCTGTCCCTTTAATCCCAACAACATGCTCTAACCTGTGCAGTAAAATGCCATGATCAACAGTGTCAAAAGCAGCACTGAGGTCCAGTAGAACCAGTATGGACACTAATCCCTTATCTGAGGTCCAGTAGAACCAGTATGGACACTAACCCCTTATCTGAGGCCATAAGAAGGTCATTCGTAACTCGAACCAGTGCTGTCTCTGTGCTATGATGCATTCTGAACCCTGACTGAAAGACTTCAAACAGATCATTTCTATACAAATAGTCACATAACTGGCTTGAAACTGCCTTTCCAGAATTTTAGATATTTATATATATATATATATATATATATATATATATATATATATATATATATATATATATATATATATATATATATATATATATATATATATATATATATATATATATATATATAAGCCATATGTATACAACTTGAATACACCTTACGGTGATACTTGGACACGTCATCAGTGATTGCCTTTTCTGTGGCCTTGAGGATGTTCTTGGTGGCTCTCCTCAACTGCAGTCCTTTAACTCCAAGGAGTTTGAGCACTCTCTGGAGTGAATGTCCTGCGAAACGTCTGCACTCAATTTCAACTGGCTCGCAGCGGGCTCTCCAGCCATTGCTCTGGCACTCTGTGGTGAGCTCAGAGTATTTGGCCCTCTTGCGCTCATTGGCCTCACCAATCCGGCCCTCAAGGGGACAGTCAGTTCCAGCAGGACCACTTACTTGGTGGACTCCAAAGTTAATACCATATCTGGGCGGAGTGAAGTGGCAGCTATCTTAGCTGGGAACTTGAGTTTCCTTCCCAGGTCAACTTGGAGCTGCCAGTCACGAGCGGTAGCGAGGAGTCCTGCAGAGTTTGGCTGGTGTTTTGCATTCTGCCCAGCTCTAACAAACGTGATTGACTGCTTCGGGGCGACCTGGGTCTTGCTGTTCTGTATCGCCGTGCAGATGGAATCCACCAAGGATTTTAGAACTTGGTCGTGGTGCCAGCGATACCGCCCCTCTCCTAACGCCTTTGGGCAGCAGCTCAGAACGTGCTCCATGGTGCCCCTCCTCTGGCACAACTTGCACTCAGGCGTATCTGCCAGGCCCCAGGTGTGCAGGTTGGCCGGGCTTGGGAGGACGTCGTACACTGATTGAATGAGGAACTTTGTGCGCAGAGGTTCAGCTCTCCAGAGTTCTTCCCAGGTGAGTTTGCGAGGTTCTGCATGCTCCCACCTTGTCCACGCCCCTTGCTCTGACATGCTGGCCATCTTGCTGCAGCGTTCCTCCTCCATCTCGGCACGTATCTCCTCTTGGACCAGTTGGCGCTTCTCCTTTCCACGAGTGTGGTCGTAGCGTTGCTTGGGAAAGCTGCCAAGGCCTGCCCTCCCCATTGCCATGGTTCCAACCAAGGTTTTTTTTATATTTAGATAAGTCAGTCACACCTTGTTCAAACACTGGATGTAATTAAAAATAAATAAATGAACAAAGCTCCAAGTGTAGAACATCTCATATATTTTACATCTATTTTTCTCTGCATCATAGTAACCCACTGAACCCCTTGATGGACTGTCTCAGAACTTTAAAACATGGATGAAGCTTCATGAAAACAAGACGGAAGTTATTTGGTTTTGAAGGTGTGCCGCTATGATCATATTGGTGTACAACCTCAGATAATATCAGAAAAGGCTCTGTGGCGCAATGGTAGCGCGTCTGACTCCAGATCAGAAGGTTATGTGTTCAACTCACATCAGGGTCAAAATGAAGTTTCAGTTTTGTTTTATCCATCCTCACGAGTTCACCAACCAGACAAACTTTAGCTGCAACAGAAAACTTTGATATGTACCTGGAATTATGCAAGTCTGCACAATCACCTGCCTTGCCACTTTCTACACTCACGGTCTGATGTTCAGAAAGTGACTTGAATGTGAGAAGTTGTGGTGCTTCATGCACCGCTCAATTCTGACGTATGCACATTTGTAAAGCTTTTTCTGTTGGCGACACTCACTGGCGATGCAGTGAAGTTGCAGTGAAGTTGTCATGATGTCACATGTGTCCCTGATGGTCTAATGGCTAGGATTTGGTGCTTTCACCACCACGGTCTGGGTTCAATTCCCGGTCAGGGAAGAAATGTCTATTTCTCCCCCAGCCGGGGGTGATCAATCCCCGGCTTGTGTCCAAGTAGCGCACCACAGATCCCCCCTACGGCAAGCACCGCAAGGTCTTTTCTGTGGCCTCGAAGAGCACTCTCTGGAGTGAATGTCCTGCGAAACCTCTGCGCTTAATATAGAGATTAATGTTGAAGTACAATTTTGAGAAAAAAGTTGAAATGTCAAGAAAAAAGTCAAAATGTCGATAATAATGTTTAAGTACAATTTTGATAAAAAATTCCAAATGTCGAGCAAAACATCAAAATGTAGAGATTAATGCTGAAGTACAATTTCAAAAAAAAGTTGAAATGTTGAGGGAAAAGGGCCCTGTGGCTTAGTGGTCAAAGCACCTGTCTCGTAAACAGGAGATCCTGGGTTCAACTCCCAGCAGAGCCTTTAAACTCACAACAGTAAGGATGAAACTCAGGTTAAGTTTAGTGCATATGAAAATATGTTATTCTAACAAAAGTGCATGTATCTTGTCCTACGCACGTGTGAATTGTTCTGCATTTGTGAATGTTGTCCTGTGATGGGTGGTGTTCCTTCTCCGGGTGGGGGGAGAAGTCCTGCCTCAGGTGGAGGAGTTCAAGTATCTCGTTGTTCACGAGTGAGGGAACGATGGAGCAGAGATTGACAGACGGATCGGTGCAGCGGACGCTGTACCGGACCGTCGTGGACCCTCTGTGGTAACAGAGCCTTCAGATAGTTAGATCTGGTCTCCTAACTCATATTCACTCTTTAGAGGACACTTTGGTTCAGCTTCCCTCTCTGGTTATTACAAAAATAAGGAGAGATTAGAAGTTCTCCAATAGAAGGACAAAACAGAGAGCCTCCACGTTCACTAAGAGCAGGAGTACTTTAGAGTTTAGAGGCTCTCGTAGAGTATCTTTGTGTGCATGTATGATTTAAGTGAGATAGTTATGTTCGTTTGTATCTTCTGTGTTTTGTAGCCTTGAAATGCCTTACATGTTATTCCAATGAAACTATGTTGTTTTTTCTGTAAAAACGTAATAGTTATAGTAGATGTACCACAACATGAACAACATCACTGAGTGCACGTTCACTAAGAGCAGGAGTACTTTTGACAAAGTACTCTGCTATAAGTGTGAGAAATACTGCCAGAACCAGCAGTGAGAGACATGTGATCTTTCAGGCATCTCAACACATTTGATTTTAGAGGCTCTGCTGGGATTTGAACCCATGATCTCCTGTTTACTAGACAGGTGCTTTGACCAACTAAGCCACAGAACCTCCATCTGCAATCCAGAAGGTGAACTCTACACTCTGAAGTTGAAAATCACTCATCTTGGAGCATTTGGAGCAATCCAGGATTTCCTTTGTACATGTGCCATTGAGTACTTTCTCTATCAAACTTTAACACATGTCATCGTTAGTATAGTGGACAGAATCTCTGCCTGTCACGCAGAAGACCGGGGTTTGATTCCCCGACGGGGAGTGAACCTGTTTTTGGATATGCATGACTGATACATATGAACAATGGTCAATAAGATAAAAATGGCTCTTCCACACACCATAGGCAGTTGTGGTTTCCCTGCTAAAACAGACAAAACGGTGCTGTAAATCTTCCAGTGCATGATATTCTCTGTTCACTGGTAGGTAGGGGTGTAACAATATATCGTGCCACGAAATTTCGCGATACAAAAACGTCACGATACGTGTCGTGGAGGTGACAAACTGTATCGCGATATTGGGTTATTAATATTAATCTATTGTGTTGACTAGTAACGTGCATCTGACCACGACCGCGCCTCGACCCGCGGACCAAAATCTTACTCCGCTCAGAAGAAAGTAGTCCCGTTTTGCGGTCCTGTTTTGAGCCCTGAACCTTTACTTATTTAAGTCTGGTGTAGAGTTAAGCCTTACATTAAATTAAACCTTTTTGGGGTGGTGAGTAGGATAAACACGGGGAAACTTCTGCTGAGTTCCAGTGTACTTTAATGTCCCTCAACAGTGTAGGATTTTAGAACATCAACACAGCACCTAGTGCCGTACTGTGGCGTATCACTCCGCCCAATCTAAAACAGACTAATCACTACAGATAAACTGACTAGTGTCATTATAGTCCCTGATTTACATCAGAATATAAAGAATATATTTATAAAATAATGAACCCTGAATTACCAAAATAACCTTCTTAACAAAAATAAATCTCCTCTTACACTTATAAGGTGAGCACGAATCAATCTTTTTTATTATGTAAAATTGTATGTAATTATTTACTTGTATTTATTTATTCAATTTTAGTTGTTAAATTTCTGGAAAAGAAAAAAGTCAAATCATACATGAGAGAAACTATTCAGTTTGTGTCTAAATATTTTTATTGTCTGAAACTGAAGATGCATAATGCAAACCTGACATTTACTTTTAGTTCAGTTTGTGGAAAATGGTTGGCCTGGCTTTCTCTTTAAAACTTAAACAGTTATAAAGCATTACAAACTGTAACAACAGGGCAAACGCACAGCATTGTTTTGTATTTTGTGTCTTTCAAATAAAAGACAATTTTTCCAGTCATATATTCCTCTATCAAGGTTGTTAAAAAATACTGCTATAATATCGTATCGTTATCGTGACCTCAATATCGTGTATCGTACCGTATCGTGAGATTAGTGTATCGTTACACCCCTGCTGATAGGTCCTGATCCAGAAGTTCAGCCTGGTAGAACCAGACAAGGGACCTTTTTCAACTTTTTTTTCACCTTTTTCAAGCACAGTTCCTTACCATCAGTGTAGCCAATTATATATATATATATATATATATATATATATATATATATACATATATACATATATATATTGTAACGGGCTGGTCTAAGGGGTGCCAGTCAGAGTCACGTCTGACAAATAAAAATAACTTTCAACTCAAAAATAAACAGACCTTCAACCCGTACAACAATGTGATAGTGCTCCAAAATAACCAACATACAATAAAGAAACAATTATTCAGACAAGACACAACACAAGTTTCCGTTTGTTTCTTTGTATTTCAGTCCATTCCATATAATCCCGGAATTCCGGTCATTCCACTCCCGATCCCCGACTGTGTATTCCAGTATACAAAAATTAGATCCGGTCCGGGTTTTACCACGGATCCCCACCCTACGGGCAACCAGGAAACAGTGTCAGGTAAACACACCACACGGTGAAAATGATTTTAAAGACAAAATAAAACAAGACACTGTACCTCCCGTCAGCAAAGTCTGGTCAGTCTGGGGGACAAAGCAGTCATGGAGCTAGGAACTCTGTGGATTCAGTAAGGCTTATTTTTACCAAGGGTTATAATTGAAAGATGCTCGTAACTGCTAGATGCTCAGGAGGTTCTTACCGTGGGCTTCAATGCACAATGGCTTTAAGAACAAGGACTTCCCGTAGCAGGTAAGATCAATCAATATTGGTTGTGTCAACTCTAGTTGTGTCTTTGGCTGTGTTTTACCGCAGGTCTGACAAGAGTGGATGGGTGTGTTTTGAAGTAATTTGCAGGGGTGTTGGCGTGTGCTCATTGGTTGCATTGAGAGGGGCGTGAACGGCTGGATTATTTAATGACGTCAGATCAGCTGGGTCGCTACAATATATACATACATATACATATATATGTATATATATATATATATATATATATATATATATATATATATATATATATATATATATACATATACATTATATATATATATATATATATATATATATATATATATATATATATATATTCTCCTAATTAAAGTGTTGCAATGCTAAAATTGATTATGCAAAGGCCGATGAGATTTATGTGAGAAAATTATCTAGTGGTTTTGTTTTTGTTTTTCAGAATGAACACAAGATGGCTGCTTCACTGAGAGTTGTACTTGGAGAGGACAACGCAGCAAAACTAACTCTGCCCAATGGGATGCCGGATTCAATAGAGGATCTCAAAGAAGACATCAAAAGAAAACTCAGCTTGCCTGGAAGTTTCAGACTACAATACAGAGACATTGAATTCAATAATGAGTTTGTGAACTTGACAGATCTCACAAATCAAAGACAAGAGCACTGTTAAAGTCATTTACTTAACAGATGAGTCAGACACAACCACATGTCAACCTGTTTCACGGTGGTTAGATGACAGTTCTTTGTCCACAGCATCAGACACAGATATACTTTCCTCCCCCGAATCCACATCTTCAGGTTCTTCCCTTAGGTCACAGCCATGGCCCCAACATTTCCAGATACCTCAGTTTAATTATGAGGTACAGATTCAGTTGGAAAGGGCCAACCAAGCCTTCCTGAACAGTGGTACTCTTTTGAGTCCAAGTCTGAAATTAAAGTCGGATATACTTGATGGTTTGGCATCAGAAATTGTCAAATACAAAGTTTACCCTTCAAGTTCAGAGTTGGATGACGTGGCCCAGGCCCTCATAACAACGTATCCTTGTTTAAAGGAGCAGGGATCAGTTACTGGCTTCTATGGATGGAAAATTAGTTTGAAGTATAAAATGGCAAACTATCGAACAAGACTGAGGAACATTGGCTGCCCAGAATTGAGCATAAATGCCACCAAAGAAAAGCCAGGTGCCCCGGGTCAAAGTTGGACTCAACTCAAGTATGTTAGTGTTCTTTTGAACCAGGTGAATGGAGAAAATACAATGCAAGTGTAATTTTGATGCACGTATGTTAGAATAACATATTTTCATATGCACTACAAATGTCTGTGCTCCATCCCAACACTGGCAGCTCCAAGATAAGGTTGCTCTGTTGAACTCTCATAACTCACAGAAATCAATGTGGAAGAATCCTCTATAAACTGTTTGGTTTTAAACTTAACCTGAGTTACATCCTTACTGTTGTGAGTTTAAAGGCTCTGCTGGGAGTTAAACCCAGGATCTCCTGTTTACGAGACAGGCGCTTTTACTAAGCTAAGCCACAGCCACAGGGCCCTCAGTTGAACAAACATGTATGTAGATAGGCTAATTTTAGCAATAAAAAGAAAGGCGTGAATTGGGATTCAGAAGATTCTACTTCAGTCATGGCTGTCTGGCCTGATTCTAAAGTTACTGTTCTGTTGAGGGTGGTCTTTAAGATCCCCTGCACCGATATAAAGGTTTAAAAGGAGATGGACACTGACTTTCCAATGACATTGATACACAGTTATTAAGTTTAAATACTGGAAAACTGAAGACTGACTTTTTCCAGACAGAAAGACTTCAATGGAAGAAAAACCTGCAAAGTTTAAAGCAGAATTGAGCAGCATTTCCTGTCATGTTTAAGAGGAACAACCACTGAAAGTTCCTCCAGGACTTTTTTTGAAATGCTTTATATTTGTAAAAACATGAAGAAAAAGAAGTAACAAAACACTCCAAACATGACATGAGTAGCTCAGCTGGAAGAGAATCAGACTTTTAATCTGAGGGTCCAGGGTTCAAGGTAGTTTCTTCAATATCACAAGCTACTTATATTTGTCCCTCAGCTTATACAACAACTTCTAGATTACCGTCTTCATGTTTGCAGGTATATATATATATGTGTGAGACTATATGTCTAATTTAATGTCTGTCAAGTCAACAATTAGGTCTAATTTCCAAAAAAAGTTTGAAGCCATGTACACATACATAAAGTCTGATTGTCCAAAACATATTCTTCCCCAACAAAAAGCATTACACTTATGAAGACCTCATGTTTCTTGCATTGGCTGGGAATCAAACCCAGGTCAACTGCTTGGCAAGCAGCCATGTTGATTGCTATACCAACAACGCTGCAGGAAAGTACCTGAAACAGCTGAATGAGACGTCACAGTTTTCCAGCCACATGAGAAGGTGAGCAGTCATGTCAGGGAAAGTAACTCTTTGTTGATGGTTTCTTCAATATCACAAGCTACTTACCTCCATTTGTCCCTTAGCTTATAGATCAACTTCTTGTTGTATAAGCTGCATGTTTGCAGGTATATTCAGTTAGACATGTGTTGTCATCCATTGCATTACAACATTCTCTTAGAAAGAGACCATAGACTTGGAGAGGTTTGATAATGACAACTGTCATTGACATTTGAATGAACAGAGATCTCTCTTTGTACCCACTCCTGACTGGATCAAAGCTTTCTCAAGAACCCTGGCAGTGACGGTCAGCCAACGACTGTTCACTGACGAGCAACAATAATCACCTCAATATCCATGAGGGCTGGTAAATGTGATGAGTTCAGTCTGCTTTCTACTGCTTAGGAAATGTTACATGAAGAACTTACTACACTGAGAAACATTGTAATTGTTGACAAACCTAACCCTATCTAACTATCTAGCTAGCGAGCTAGCATGTGCCAAATTGTGGTCGAATGGGTAAGGCGATGGACTTGAAATCCATTGGGGATTCCCCGTGCAGGTTCAACTTGCAGTTTATTAACCATAGACTAAAATGTCACAGTTTCTGTAGTTTAGTGGCTATCGTGTTTGTCTCACATGAAAAAGGTCCTTGTCTGGCTGAACTTCTGGATCAGGACGTATCAGTGAACAGAGCATATCATCCACTGGAAGATTTACAGCACTGTTTTGTATTAGAAGAACTTCATCAATGACAGATTTTTTAGCAGGAAAAGCACAACTGCCTATGGTGGGTAGAAGAGTGATTTTTATCTTGTTGACCATTGTTCATATGTATCAGTCATGCATATCCAAAACAGGCTTTCTCCCCGTCGGGGAATCGAACCCCGGTCTTCTGCGTGACAGGCAGAGATACTGTCCACTATACTAACGAGGACATCAGACTAATGTTTCTGATTCAAACAAACACACATTTATTTCAGCTTATTTCAGCTAATGTACCTTCTACTTCATGGAAACTTGTATTAAATGTGTAAGTATTTTTAAAGAAAGTACTCAGTTGCACATGTACAAAGAAAATGCTGGATTGCTCCAAATGCTCCAAGATGAGTGATTTTCAACTTCAGAGTGTAGAGTCCACCTTCAGGATTGTGATATATTCAGAGAAACCAATTGAAATCATGTAAATGACACAAAGTTGTCTATTTAGATTGCTAATTAATGGTCACATTAGTTTTACCTGCTTGTTCAAACACTTGGTACATTTAACAATCACATTAACTAACATGGCACGATTAACTGGTTTTTGATTAACTGGATTAACTGGATTAAATTGTTTCTAAAGGCCTGTGTTGACAGGGATGCCCAGACTGCCTTCACCCCAGACACTTTCTCCAGCTCTTCCGAGGGGAGTCCGAAATGTTCCCAGGCCAGCCGAGAGACATAGTCTCTCCAGCGTGTCCTGGGTCTTCCCCGGGGTCTCCTCCCGGAGGGACATGCCTGGAACACCTCCCTAGGGAGACGTCCAGGAGGATCTGGTACAGATGCCCAAGCCACCTCAGCTGACTCCTCTCAATGTGAAGGAGCAGCGGCTCGACTCCGAGCTCCTCCCGGGTGACCGAACTCCGCACCCTATCTCTAAGGGAGCGTCCAGCCGCCCTGCGTAGGAAACTCATCTCTAAGGGAGGAAACTCATCTCTAAGGGAGGAAACTCATCTCTAAGGGAGGAAACTCATCTCTAAGGGAGCGTCTAGCCGCCCTGCGGAGGAAACTCATCTCTAAGGGAGGAAACTCATCTCTAAGGGAGCGTCCAGCCGCCCTGCGGAGGAAACTCATCTCTAAGGGAGCGTCCAGCCACCCTGCGGAGGAGACTCATCTCTAAGGGAGCGTCCAGCCACCCTGCGGAGGAGACTCATCTCTAAGGGAGCGTCCAGCCGCCCTGCGGAGGAAACTCATCTCTAAGGGAGCGTCCAGCCACCCTGCGGAGGAGACTCATCTCTAAGGGAGCGTCCAGCCACCCTGCGGAGGAGACTCATCTCTAAGGGAGCGTCCAGCCACCCTGCGGAGGAAACTCATCTCGGCCGCTTGTATCCGCGATCTTGTCCTTTCAGTCACTACCCAAAGTTCATGACCATAGGTGAGGGTAGGGGCGTAGATTGACCGGTACATCGAGAGCTTCGCCATAATAATAATCAAATAATGTCGTAGTGTCCTTGGGCAAGACACCTTACCCACCTTGCCCCGTGTGAATGTGTTTGAATGTGTGTGAATGTTGGTGGTGGTCGGAGGGGCCGTTAGGCGCGATATGGCAGCCACGCTTCCGTCAGTCTGCCCCAGGGCAGCTGTGGCTACAGATGTAGCTTACCACCGGTGAGAATATGAATGAATAATGATTTCTGTAAAGCGCTCTGGGTGCCTAGAAGGGCGCTATATAAATCCAAGTCATTATTATTATTATTATTAATACAAACAAACAATATTTTATTATTTAAAAAAGGCACATTGGTTGGGGCAATAAAACAAAAAATGAGCCCAATTAAAGAAAGGGGAAAGGGTTTACTGACTACGCCTTACCGGCTGGAAATAGAAATAGAAACTGAATGATGATCAATAACCTGTTGCACAGTTTCTGTAGCCTCTAAACTCAAATGTCTTGAGATGACTGCTACTTGGAGATAAAGACCAGACCTGCACATTAACCGTGGAGGACTTCAGTGTGAGCAGCAGAGCAGTTTACTTCTGTGCAGCTCGTTACCACAGTGTTTCACATCACTGCTCCTCAGCACTAGAACCTTTCACTCGCTGGTGTTCATCTCACACCTGCACGTCTTCCTTTCACTCGCTGGTGTTCATCTCACACCTGCACGTCTTCCTTTCACAAGCTGGTGTTCATCTCACACCTGCACGTCTTCCTTTCACTCGCTGGTGTTCATCTCACACCTGCACGTCTTACTTTCACAAGCTGGTGTTCATCTCACACCTGCACGTCTTCCTTTCACAAGCTGGCAGCAGATCCTTCCTCAGACTCACTGAAGACGACCTAAAACTCCGCCTACATGAGGCAGGAGGGTTTAGTCTGAAACTTGTGATGATACCATCAGTACATCCTCTGGTACGACTGAGAGCATCTTTGAACAGAACAGCTTTTACCAGTCAACAACACCAGCATGATCGTTCTCTTCCTCAGCATTTATTTGAACACTATTCTTTTTTCAGGTTCTTTATTCACAAAAAAATATGTTTATGTGTGGAGGAGCAGCATTTGGATCAGTAGCAGTTCATCAGGGTTTCCACAGCCCAAGAGGCCTAAAGGATAAGGCACTGGCCTCCTAAGCCAGGGATTGTGGGTTTGAGTCCCACCTAGGGTGGCAATGTTTAAAATTGTTCAATGCAATACTGAGTTAAAATCTTCACATCCTAATTTCAAAACAGCAAGACTTTGATGATTTGAATGGTGTGTTGATCCAAGGAGACATCTAAAAAATGCAGGACAGTGTGACCTGAGGTCCAGGGTTGGGAAACACTGCCTTACTGAATGAACCTCAGTAGCTGAAATACTTTCCTTACTATGCCTGTTGTTTCTATTGTCAAACAAATTTCACACCTTGGGACATTTTAATGCCTTTTATATTTTTCATTTCTTTGATTAATTGTCTCTATCTAGGTCATGGTCTCTGCAGGGTCTCATACATATGTACTACAAATGTCTGTGTGCTCCATCACTGACAGCTCAAAGATAATGTTATGGTGTTGAACTCTCATCAGTCACTGTGTGAGGAGAGGAGAAGGTGAAGACTTGATCCAAACATGTGGAAGAATCATCTACAAATTCTTGTTCTGTGAGTTTAAAGGCTCTGCTGGGAGTTGAACCCAGGATCTCCTGTTTACAAGACAGGCGCTTTGACCACTAAGCCACAGGGCCCTTTTCCCTCAACATTTTGACTTTTTCATCGAAATTGTACTTCAACATTATTCTCGACATTTTGACTTTTTTCTCGACATTTCGACTTTTTTCTCAAAATTGTACTTCGACATTAATCTCTACTTTTCGACTTTTTGCTCGACATTCTGACTTTTTTCTCGAAGTGCATTATGAAAAAAAAATCTTCCTCCTCTAAAACATTATTTTTCTTTTCTTTTAGATGATTGTTTTAATGCACTAACATCAGAAGCCCGGCTACACTTATGAAGTTTGTTTGAAGTGTAGAGTCCAGGTTGTAGGTGAGCAGAAAGGAATCACCTCCACTGCTGTTCCGGTCACTGAGATGGATTTTACTGGGACAGACTGGTGACATCATCAATGACATCACATGTCTTTGATGACAGTCCAGGGTTTGATGAAAGAGTTCGTATTCATAACAATGTATCTGATGCATGTAACTGATTTGCCGATGGCAATGATAACATGTCCACGTTACCAAAGTTAGCAACACCGCCCTCTGCTGTTTCTATTGAAACGGAAACATTTTGCTTAACATTCTGCAGTGTATTCCACGTGCAAAAAGCAACATAATCTCAGGTATCTGAGCCTTCGAGCCTTCTGAGCCTGAACATTCAAAGAAAATGAAGAGACAGAAAAGAAAGAGGGAACAGCTTTGCTCAATAAAAGCATAGAGAAGCACAGTGCATAGACGATCACCACAGGAACCCAACTGACAAAGTCATGTGTCAACAAAACAAACTTTCTTCCTGAACCTGCATCATGCATTGACCTTTTATTTCAGTATGAACCTGAGAAAAGCATAACTGTTCCTTTAATCTGCAGAAAATACCTACAATGGTCTCCACACAAAAAGTAAAACGTAATAATTATCTGAAGGTGCATCAAAACCCAAACTCATTCTTATCTATCTATCTATCTATCTATCTATCTATCTATCTATCTATCTATCTATCTATCTATCTATCTATCTATCTATCTATCTATCTATCTATCTATCTATCTCCAAGATTGTCATATTTTGTCCTTGGTAACTCTGTGAAGTGACAGCAGCAGTGTCAGGATGGCCGAGTGGTCTAAAGGCTGAATTATGGTTCTGCGTCAAAACGACGCCGTGTCTACGGCGTGTGGTTTTTGTACACGCAGAGGACACGCCGTCACATGCGCCGTCAGTGACGTGCACCTCCCGAAAATTGTAACTACGCGTCGAGGAGACGCCGTCCACACGCAGACCGAGAGGGCTGTGATTGGTTCGTTTGAAAGCGAAGCATTTCCGGTTTCCGGTTTGAAGCAGTAGTGAACTTCCAGGGCTTTTTTCTTCGTTTATGTGTGATTTTTTTTGTTTTTGTTTTTTGCACAATAGTTGTCCTTATTTCTTTGATTTACTGTGACCGGAAAAAGTCGGATAAACCATTCAGAAAAAGATCGCTAACTAGTGGCCGCGGGGGGTACTGCACCGCGACCAAATGGAGAGACGGAGAAGTCTGAACAGTTCGTGACGGTGTCACGGGTGCGCCGTGTGCTCTGCGTGTGTGTGACGCAGAACCATACTCAGCCCTTAAGGCTCCAGACTCAAGGACTGACTATTTCCTTCATGTTCACTGAGGTTTCTGGTCTCCCTGTGGAGGCGTGGGTTCAAATCCCATTTCTGACAACATTTTTAACACACATTCAGCCAAATGATGTGTAAAGTTCTTCCTGCTGGATGCATTACATTTCTCAGTCAAAAGCGTTACTGTGGCGACTCTAGACGCCAAAAAGCGCGCCCCCCCCTTCATCTGATTGGTCCATACAGAAAAAACTTTGTGCCTCAAGCCCCATAATACGGTTTGATGTACATGTACGAAAATCGGTACACACCTGTATCATGTGGCAACTTAAAGAAAAGTCTCTTGGCTCATGGCCGAAACCGAACAGGAAGTCGGCCATTTTGAATTAATCGTGTAATTTTGCCGCAATTTATGCCATGTCTTTGGCCGTTAATACAGCCCGAGCCGTAACGTGCACCCAGGTGTGTTATACATCAAAATGTGCGTCTCCGTCCTGCGACGACGCGCATTACTTTTCTCAGTCAAAAGCGTTACCGTGGCGACGATAGATGCCAAAAAGTGCGCCCCCACTTCATCTGGTTGGTCCATATTTGATAGTTCCTACTTTCTGCCATAACTTTTGAATGGTTTTCAGATTTTCTGCAATAACGTTTGACATAAAGACTCGTGGGTGTCACGGGTGTGATTTGTTGAGGACACAAACGCAGGAGAGCAGGAGTTGCAAAAAAACAGGATTTACTTACCAAAAAGAACCAAAAACGCTGCAGAGCAGGATTAACAAAAACAAGAGCGCAAAAACCAAAAACCTGACAAGACACATGGAGGGAGGAAACGGTACGGACCGACATGGAGCAGGGAAAGACAAGACCAGATATACCCAGGGGATAACGAGACACAGGTGCAGACAATCAGGGCAGATGGGACACAGGAGGAGCAGAACGGAAAACACAGACTGTGGGAAATGTCAAACTCTGACAGTGGGTGGTGTCATCGGACTCAGTTTTGAGTCCTTGAACATAATTGCTGCAAATTAGCCCCGCCCCTTCATCTGATTGGTCGATATGTGATAGTTCCTACTTTCTGCCATAACTTTTGAATGGTTTTATATAGAGAGTCGTGGGTGGTGTCATCCGTTAAATGTCCAGGCCTGAAGAATCTACATCAAGTCATACAAGCTTTCACTGCGGCCTGAATGTGCACAAGGGTGCGAGGGCCCGTTCATCGCTGCTTGCAGCTTCAATTGAACTTAATGTTGTATTTATGTCATTGTCATATTAATTTAATATTTAATAATTTAAGTATTTATTTATCTATCTAATTTTGAATGACTGTCCGTTCCACATTGTTACAGTACCCGAAAACTGTCAGGATTGTAGACACTCTGGTCTGATTTAGCCCAGTTTCCAAAACTCGCAGGCGGTGGGTTGCCTCACTCCTACTTCTCCCCTCTGTGGGGTTGCCGGTGGCCTGGGTTCCGGTCTCTTCCGTGTTGGCCTCTGGTCTCGCGTGTGGCAGGGTTGCTCCCCCCCCTCCCCCACTATAGATACACTTCAGGTGGAACTTTGTTTGGTGTATTACACACACACACACACACACACACACACACACACACACACACACACACACACACACACACACACACACACACACACACACACAACACACACACACACACACACACATAGTCACTTAGTCACATGCATATACACACACACACACACACACACACACACACACACACACACACACACACACATGATCATATACATACACACACACACACATAGACATACACACTGGCTTGTTCACCTGCATGCTGGCTCTCTAGTTTTTGGGTTTAGGTAGCGGTAGCGATAGCTTAGCTCAGACTGCGATCAGATCTCAAGATGTTTGTGGTTTTTTGTTGCAGATTTCCAGTGCTTGACGTGTGTTTCCGTGTGTTCCTGCTTCCTGGATTGGCAGTGGATGTCGTCACCCCCCCCCCCCCAAAAAAAAAAAAAAAAAAATCACTGGGTTTGTATGTGTATATTTATGTATGTGTACGCATATGTATGCGTATATATATGTATATATATATTAAATATAGTAATAATGCACATATATATACTTTTGGTTTCTACCGTCATGGTATCAATCATTAATATGTGTGCAGACAAGGGAGAAAAAAAATAAATAAAAAAAATAAATAAAAAATAAACCCCTCGCTTTATAAACTTATTAAATTCCTTTTGTTTAAAAGTCATCTTTATTTCTTCTTCGTGAATAAGGGTTAGGGTTAGGGTTACTCAAGAGAACTTCTAATCTCTCCCTATTTTTTCAATGACCAGAAAGGGTAGCTAAACCAAAGTGTCCTCTAAAGATTGAATGTGAGTTAGGACACCAGCTCTAACTATCTGAAGGCTCTATAACCACAGAGGGACTTGAACCCTCAATCTTCTGATCCGAAGTCAGACGCCTTGTCCATTAGGCCATGTGGTCCACGAGTTGCTCCTCTTTCTCATAAAAAAAACAGTTAATCCTGCCATTTTAGTTAATGCGCTTGCCTTTGTTAAATGTACTAAGCGTTAGCATACCAAACAGAGGAGAAGGTGAAGCCTTTAAAGCAGCACAACGTAACTTTCAGCTTTTCTGAGTTTGGCGGCATCTTTTGGACAAAAGCGGTAGTGTTTTACCAGAAAGAACACTACGTTTCCCATGAGCACCAGCGCGTACTGCCGGAAAACTCCTGTCCCGTCGCTGCATTTGTTTTGAGAGAAGACGGGACGCTTTTCTGTTTCACCAAGTGAACAGACGGAACGCAAAAAAAAAAGATGTTAAACTGCTGGAAAGGAACTGGAATTTACGGGGATACCTTAAACAAGGAAGCTAGGGAGCAGTATATGGAGAAAATAATGATTATTAACGGTCTGGATCCATATGAAATCCCTACTAAAGAGTGGAGCTCCTCGTCGGAGTGCCACTCTTTATAAGGATTTACTGCCGCAGTTCTGCACAACCCACGTCTTAGGCTCCCTTGTTTAGGAGTGTTTGGCAGCTGCTTTGGTAAATGTTTGACTCGCCATGTGTTTCAATAAATTTGTATAATAGTACAACATACAGTACATGTTTTGTATCCCTCTTACTTCTCTTTTCTTTTTTTTGACTGCTATATTATGTTGAAGAGGCTCCGAGGCGTGAGCAATATTTTTGTTTTCCTCGTGAGATTATTTTTTTCCCCTGCAGCTACAAATAAGAGTTAATATTTTTTCCTCAACAAACTAGTTTTATCTGAAGATTGGGGTTAATTGCACCGCAGAGAGCTGGCCAGCAACTGCGTTTAGCTGGCGAAGTGGGGAATAAAACCCGTGTTTTGATCCGACCCGGTCTGTGTGAGTGTTTGTGTTTTAAGGCTGATTTATGGTTCTGCGTTAAATCGACGCAGAGCCTACGGCGTAGGGTACGCGGCGACACGCACCGTACGTTGCGCGTCGCCACGTACCCTACGCCGTAGGTTTGCGGCGATTTAACGCAGAACCCTAATTCAGGCTATACTGTTTCGAAGGTGTTTGGTCGTTACAGCCGCGATCCAAGCGAGCGGACGACTCTTTCACTCTTTTACTTTGTTATATCAGATACTTGGCCTGCGTGGTTAACTGATTAACTTAAAAATGTATTATTTTTTATTTAGGATGGACAGCAATCACCTGCCCAGGAACAGTTCAAATCTTCACAGAATCTGAATACCTGCTATGGGTAAGCTGGTGGACAGTTGCAACCTTAACATGTTTGGTAAGTGTGTGTGTAAATATGTGTTGAATGAAGAAAATAATAAATAGTTAAAAAATGGAAGGTGTTATGCTAACATTTAGCCTATTTCTTGCAATCCCGTTATATGTTTCATACTTTCTTTCTTGGAGTGTCCAGCTGTTTATTAATATTCATTTTTATTGCTAGATTCAAAATACCATTAGAACTCCAACAAACACATTTTTTTTAATTTCTGGGCAGTGTAAGAATGTACCTTTTATTCAGGTATCATTGGTTTGTCATTCTTTGTAAAACAAACAAACAAACAAACAAAAACAGTTAACTGTGCATTTTACAGTTGAGTCTATGAACTCTTTCCCTGCAGCAACTACACCAGCGTGTATGCCCCTGTAGTTGTTGACAGTGTTATTTTGGCTCCAATATTGGAAATCATGTACACTGATATTCTCTTACAGTCCACAGGGTTTGAGCTTGAGTGCTGAAAACATTGTTTCAGAACTGGCCTCCAAGATTACCAATACATCATACAGCAGGTTCAACATCAACAGGGCAAATATATGGGATGGAGCCCTCAGAGGCTTTAAGCGATCATCTTATGACCTATCACATGAAATTTTGGTTAAATTCACTGATGATGAGGGGCGAGCAGAGGATGCAGTGGACACTGGTGGTCCCAAACGGGAGTTCCTCACCCTGCTGATGGACTGCCTTAGATCAAGGAGAATCTTTGATGGTTCAGAAGATAGGAGATTTCTCACGTTTGACTGTGCAGGTAAACATTTTATTGTTTCAGACTTAAATTAAGTACATTGCATTTCTGAAAATAATTTTGGAATTCATACTGGAAATTCAACATCTGCTTTTAGCTCTGCACCTGGATTTAGTGAAATTAACTCTGGTATGCATTTTCATGTGGACTTGAAACTGATTTTAATAGTGGCACTAATGGATGGTAAAATATCAACAGCTGCCAGAGATGATGAATATTTTCATGTTGGGAGGATGATCGCTACATCAATAGGCCACGGTGGTCCAGGGCCACGATTCTTGTCGGAAATGCTCTACGACCACCTCACGGGAAAATCCAGCGTTGATGTTGAAGCAAGGATTGAGGACATCACAGATGATACCATGAGAGCCTCCTTGCTTGAGGTGTGTTGTCAAATCAACAAAGCTCACAATGTCTTATCACATAACTTTCTCAACCATCTATCTATAGTCTATCTCAATCCCTAAAACAAAAATTTGACTAATTCCACCCCTGAATTCCTTTTTTAAACCAAATAGCTGTTCACAGGTATTTGTTCCATCTTTTTTTTAAATGAATAGTGAATACTTGTAATCTAACGCACCACCTCTTTGTAGTAAAATCCAATTTGCACCATCTCAGAACATTAGCTTAATTAAGCCCTTCCTTCCTATTTTATAGCATGGCCAATATTAAAATAGTTTGATTTATTTCCATATTTATCTTTCAGTATGGGAAACCTGTGGCATTTCACTTTACAGTTTTTCTCTATTGCTTAAACACATTTCACGATACTGCCCTCACTTTTCACAAAACTCTAAACACAAAACACTTTTCTAAAGCTACGTACACTAAACCTCACAGTTTCTTTTCAAAACCAACCCATCACACCAAAACAGTTGCTCATATGCTCAAAAACCAACCCATCACACCAAAACAGCTGCTCATATGCTCAAAAACCAACCCATCACACCAAAGCAATTGCTCATATGCTCAAAAGCAAACCCATCACACCAAAACAGTTGCTCATATGCTCAAAAGCAAACTCTGACACCAAAATACCACTCAAGGCTTGCAGAAATGTAAACACTACTGAGCATCATTAACCACATTACCAAAAAAATTGAAAACACAATTTTCACAGTGTGAGACTGTTCTTTTTACAGTTTCACAACTGCCAGGATGCATTTGAGCAACCCTTATTTATTCTCAAATATGTTTTGGGCATTAACTATAGATTTGTGCATTTCATGAGAATAGTTACATAATGCAGAAAATGCAGTAATATCACAACTCAATGCAAAAATGAGTACTGTAAACTCCATAGAGGATCCATTACACACAATAGATACAGTACAGTAACAATTGAGAACACAATGTTCAGGGTGCGATTTCTTTTAGTGTATTACAGTACGTTTGAAAATTGACACAGTATGTTGTATGTTGACACCGAAATCATGGGGCGTCATCACGTCGGGCTGGGTCGGGCCACAGGACCTCATCAACGTCACAGGCAATATTGTCCATAGCCAAACAACGTGGGAAGAATGCCCTGGCATGCCACACCCAGCCTTGGAACACCTCCACAGCCACATCACAGGCCAGGTCCATAGCCCTGAGAAGGTTCTCTCTGGTGTAAGGTTGGCGGTCATAGACCTTCCACCGCCATGATGAGAAGAACTCCTCTATTGGGTTTAGGAACGGAGAGTAGGGTGGCAGACACACATCCTTCTCCTCTCCCTCCTCGACCTGCTCCTCTCCTCTCTCCTCTCCTCTCAACATTTGGGTACTGAAGACAACCAGCAGTCTGCAACAGACTTGAATGTTTGTCGATGACTGCATGCAGTTCATCCAGTGTTGCTGCACTGGATATCTGGAAGACAATTACCATACATTACAGTTTTTCTCTATTGCCAAAACACAAAACCCAGTACTCTAAACCAAATGACCAGTTGCCTAAACACATTTAGTAAAACTACCCCCCTTTTGCCACAACCACAAACACAATTCACCTGTAGACACTGTTCACAAAACCCATCCCCTTTTTCTCAAAACTCTAAACACATTTTACCGTGCTAAAACACATTTTGCATATAACTCTGCTCCAATATGCATTGTGAAGCTCATGTGATGCAAAATGCTACCCACAATCAGCAAAACTTGAACACAATGAACATACCTGGTGTCAATCAGTAAACACAACTACTCATAATTGAAAACACCTATTGCAAATGATGTGACCACACCTATATAAGTCAGTGCAGTTAGCTGAAGGCTCAAAAACAAAAATGGATGATCAAGACAGAAGAAGAGGAGTTCGTGTCAGAGGAGGGAGAGGACTAGGTCGAGGAGGGAGAGGACTAGGTCGAGGAGGGAGAGGAGCAGGTCGAGGAGGGAGAGGAGCAGGCCGAGGAGGGAGAGGAGCAGGCCGAGGAGGGAGAGGAGCAGGTTGAGGAGGGAGAGGAGCAGGTCGAGGAGGGAGAGGAGCAGGTCGAGGAGGGAGAGGAGCAGGCCGAGGAGGGAGAGGAGCAGGTCGAGGAGGGAGAGGAGCAGGCCGAGGAGTGGGCCAAAGAGGACAAGAAGCAGTCCAAAGAGGAGCAGGCCAAGGAGGGAGAAGAGAAGGATGTGTGTCTGCCACCCTACTCTCCGTTCCTAAACCCAATAGAGGAGTTCTTCTCATCATGGCGGTGGAAGGTCTATGACCGCCAACCTTACACCAGAGAGAACCTTCTCAGGGCTATGGACCTGGCCTGTGATGATGTGGCTGTGGAGGCGTTCCAAGGCTGGGTGTGGCATGCCAGGGCATTCTTCCCACGTTGTTTGGCTATGGACAATATTGCCTGTGACGTTGATGAGGTCCTGTGGCCAGACCCAGCCCGACGTGATGACGCCCCATGATTTCGGTGTCAACATACAACATACTGTGTCAATTTTCAAACGTACTGTAATAAAAGAAATCGCACCCTGAACATTGTGTTCTCAATTGTTACTTTACTGTATCTATTGTGTGTAATGGATCCTCTATGGAGTTTACAGTACTCATTTTTGCATTGGGTTGTGATATTACTGCATTTTGTGCATTATTTAACTATTCCCATGAAATGCACAAATCTATAGTTAATGCCCAAAACATATTTGAGAATAAATAAGGGTTGCTCAAATGCATCCTGGCAGTTGTGAAACTGTAAAAAGAACAGTCTCACACTGTGAAAATTGTGTTTTCAATTTTTTTGGTAATGTGGTTAATGATGCTCAGTAGTGTTTACATTTCTGCAAGCCTTGAGTGGTATTTTGGTGTCAGAGTTTGCTTTTGAGCATATGAGCAACTGTTTTGGTGTGATGGGTTTGCTTTTGAGCATGTGAGCATCTGTTTTGGTGTGATGGGTTGGTTTTTGAGCATATGAGCAGCTGTTTTGGTGTGATGGGTTGGTTTTTGAGCATATGAGCAACTGTTTTGGTGTGATGGGTTGGTTTTGAAAAGAAACTGTGAGGTTTAGTGTACGTAGCTTTAGAAAAGTGTTTTGTGTTTAGAGTTTTGTGAAAAGTGAGGGCAGTATCGTGAAATGTGTTTAAGCAATAGAGAAAAACTGTAATGTGATTCATGCTTTGGAGCAGCATGCATCCATATTCAAGGCATTTATGTGCTTAAGTGTGGAACAGCTGACATCCACAACACTGGATAACCTTTTCAAGGTTCAACTCAGTGAACAAGGCACCACAAGACGCCAAGAGGAAACCAGAGTACTAGCATTCTGGAGAGACTATCTCCTTGATACAGAAGGTTTATTACAGTAGCATTTCATACAATTGTTCCCATTTCTCTCATCTTTTATGAATGACAGGTTTACAGTAATAAAACACATTTTTATAACTTTTTTTTTTCAGATAAACACACAGGACTTTCCCTCCCTGACATCCTGATGTTCGCCACAGGACTCAGTTCCCTGCCCCCATGTGGGATTAATCCAAGACCAAAGCTGGAGTTTCAAAGGCTGTCTCGCTTCCCATGCAGCAGAACCTGTGCAAACACAATTGAAATTCCACTGTCAATGACTTATGAAGAGTTTCGAAAGGACATGGACTTTGGAATACAAAATTCACCTGGTTTTGGACTGTACTAATTTATTTTTTTATTTTTAGTTGAACAGTTATTACCTGTATTTTCAGTTCTGTTACAAATTAGCCATGTTCTTCAAGGTGATATAGAGTTCCACACAGGTCTCCCAGGTCAATGGCTGCATTAGATTACTTTGTCTCTGTAGCTCCTCAAAGTGTGACTGGAGATGGCGATCTCCGCATGGACTGTGTGTTGCCTCACTCTCAAATGGCCGCAGTTCCTCCAGTGAAACTGGAAACCCACAGTCATTTCCACCAAACCTGGGAGTGAAAATATATTCATAGTCTTAGTGTTATGTGTTGCTTGAACTACCGAGCTGAAACTAAGACTATTACCTTTTCTATTATTATGTTATTTCAATAATTTTTCTCATCTTTTGATGATGTTCATTTTTGTTGTGTTTTATAATGTTATTTCAGGGAAAATAAAAAGTTAAACACTGAAAACTAACCTGTGAGGTAGGTTGTACATGACCTCTGGTTTACCAGATGGACAACGAGACTGTTTAACAGGTCTGATTGAATGAGTGTTCCACTTTTCTCTGCATTCATCAATGTCACTTTGTAGCACATCCATAAACACAAATCGCAGGAGGCATGTGTGCGCATAACTATTATTGAAGAGATTTCTCTCTCTCAGATCGTTCAGAAGGTCCATCCAAAATTGCGACCTGAATACACAAACTGGAATTAGGGTGATGCATTTCATTTTATGTTTTTGGATTGTGATTCAATCTAAAATGTTACAATTTAATGATAAATATAATTTGTTGTTCATGAAAAAGCAATAAACATGCAACGACCACAATGTTCTATTGTCTGTTTTAAAGTCCATTTGAAAAATATGTTTCTAGCTTGTAAAGAAAAAAATATAATAATAATGACACCTCTGTTTGCGAAAATATGACCACCAGCTTTCGATCCTTTGATTTGCCGTTGAAGAGCCGTACAAATGACTGGCAGCCCCAGCATAGTCGTCAGTGTGAGATGATCGTATGGTACAATGAATTGCCACCATTGTGCCATTTTCAGTACCACAGTCAGTGCGTAGTCGCATTGGAATGATTCCACATTCTGACAGACAGTTCAGATAATTCTGGGCAATGACCACTGGGTCATTGCTGCTTGCTCCAAATTTCAACCACAGTACTTTTCGAGAGTATCCATCTATGCAGCCACTTATTCCAAAACCATACGGCTTTAAAGTGGAAATGAAGCAGTCAGTCAAGTATACATTATTTGCTAAATGGATATCCACTCTATTCACCAATTATGTAATAAACATGAAAAACGTAATACAATAAAAAATAAAAAGAACTCCCGTTATAGCTTTCATAGCACGGACGCCGCCATCTTGGCCGTGACATCACGGGGTTGGTTAGCTTCGCGGGAGTCCACAGACAGAGGTAGAGGTAGAGGTAGTGAGAGACAGAGACAGAGACAGAGACAAAGGAAGATAGAGACAGAAAAAGATCCAGATAGAGAAAGATAGACATTTATAGATAGAGATAGTGACATATAAAGACGGTTATATATAAAGACAGTGATCTATATTAGTGATCAATAGAGTAAAAGAGGTAGCCTAGATAATTTGACAGACAGTCAAAGACGGAGACAGTTTTCACAGACAGACAAGATGGAGACTGAGGAAGAGCCACGACAGGACAGAAGAAGACAAGTCGGAGGTCATTATTGCATTGCTCCTGGGTGTAATAATGAATTTTACCGGGTTAAGGGCAGGGACAAAGCAGTCCATTTCCATAAACTGCCACTGAAACGGAGCGCAGTACTGCGGTGCTGGTTAACGGCGCTGAAAAGGAAGAGCCCGCCCATGGGCGCTGACTCTCGTGTTTGCAGTGAACACTTTTTGGAGGAAGATTATGTTGAGGAAAAGACCTTTGAGTCTGGCAAACTAGTTATTCACAGGACCAACAGACTAAAGCCAGAGGTTGTGCCATCTGTCTTCGATTTCTCTCAGTATAACTGGTGCTCTACAGACCGCCCTGTACACACTGACAGCCAGTCATCAGTCCGCCGCAAGGAAAGAGCAGTGAGACGCACCAAAGAGGCAGGGAAGAGACAGGTAATAGCCCCTAACGCAAAGGCAGTATTCACAAACATCAGTCACAGAAACCTAGCTGTTTGACATCTTCATCACTGAAATAAAGTTTCACATCTCCCGCATTGAACACATCTTTCATTCCAAACAACAGCACTCATAACACCTGTCGCTGACAGCACAGACACTCCCCCTAGATTTCCATATCATCTCTGCAGCAGAAGAGTTTAGCTATACAATATAGCAGCCAAAAAGACAGTCAGAAATTAAAAATGAACCACATCTATTATAAACATCCGGGCTACAAAGCAATTCATCCAAAACCTACGTTTTTTCCACACCATACTGCTTCGTAAACAAGAGAAGCTAACAGCTGATGCACACAAATATCTGGACAGCAATAACGTTGAACAACTACTTCATGACAGATACTGTCAAATATCTGTCTCTAGACACAAATAGCCTACTGGTAACTATTACCAATTACGCCAAATAAAAAAAACTAAGTCTTGTGTCCCCTTTTGCCTATTAAAAAGGCTACCTCTGGTTGCTAACTTCACTTATTTGTGATGAATCATTATTGCACACGATGATGAAAATGTCCGCTTTTTCCAATAAAGAGGATTTACTTACAGATCGTGTTTTCCAATACAACGAAATGCATCCAACTTCTTCTGGGTTTTACGTCCATTTTCCACTCAAACAACAATACAAAAAACGTGGCTTTTATACTCCACAGCACGGTCAAAAAAGTTCACCTCTGCTCTGCAGCAACACCTGCGTCCATCAACATGGTGTGCAATCATCACCGTGATAAAATTAATTTACTTTTTCCCCAAGTGACAGTGCCGCCCCTCCCCCTAGTGTTCGGAGGCAAATTTCAAACAAAGCATACAAAAAACAACAACTAAAAATCACACACTCTACTCAAAACAGATGGCTCTCACATTTAGAAATCAAAGTTAAGATTAGAATAGAAACTAGATTATCAATAATAATACTTATGATTAATATTATCATTATTAATAATAATAAAGATACTAGAGTATTTCATTAATCACAGGGAAATGAGTGTTACAGCACCCACTTGACACAAATCAAATCAATCAAAAACAATGAAGTACGTAAAAGAAATCCAATTAAAAGATATTATATTAATTATATACAACAAAATACATAAACTTCAATATAAAAATATAAATAGCATACATAAAAATAGAATAGGCAGTGGAGATATATCCATAACTATAATATACTATGTCCTGAGTATACACTGCGCAATGATGTAAATTCCATAATACACTGCACATTAGTGGAAGTAAGGTGGATATTGCTGAAATATCAAAGTGCATTATTACCCATGGATGTAAGAAATAACTTTACATTAATACTAGTATTAATTGTCACAAAAGTATAATAACTAGTAATATATCATTCACAGGGGAGGATAGGCACTACTGAGAAAAGACGTCAGATCACTGAGGAGAAAACTACTGACATATGATTCTGGCTGCTACATTCCATACATTGGTTTCAACAAGAAATGTGATATCAACATAATAATTTAGTTAATTTTGCCCGGTATTTACACATGTGAATTTCATGATAATAAAACACCAAAATTAAGTACTTTTAGTGATTTAACCCACACCACAACCAGAACTGGTAAAGACATTGAACCAAAAACAATTGCCCGAAACCACCACTTTAACAAAATATAAGAATAACTGGATAGTTTTCAAAGCATTGCTACTGTAAAAAATAACAACACAACACATGTATCAGTATATGATTCTTTAATATGTATTCAGCATATCAGTACAAAGTATTTCATGTTAAGGTTGTCGACATAATTTGGGTACCTAAAAACAGTAAATCTTGTTAACAGGTTGAGCAGACATGCATGCAACTGGTGGCCAGCAGCAAATCCCCAGAGGCTGACATCAGTGAGGACGTAGGGCAGAAGACAGGCAGTGTCCACATTCAGTCAGTCAGTGTCAGCACCCAGACTGATACATTTGAGCAGCACACACAAGAGGGAGGAAATAAGCAGTACGTTTGCACAGGCACTTTAACAGATGATATAGTTACCAACAAAGTAATCAAAAATGACCATTCATACCCTACTTCTACTACATACTCTCATACATCATCTATGGAAGGCCACGCCCCAGCGAGGTCCCCACCATCTCAGCAAGATCTCGACCTTAGCAGTGAGGGCTGTGAAGAGTCTGAGGAGGAGAGCTTGATGGAAGTGAGTCAAGACAGTGTCAGTGAGGATGAGTTTGACTTGAGTGGTGAAGGAAGCATCAGTGATGAGGAGCAAAGTGTCAGTGATGAGGATGAGGATGTCTCTCAAGAAAGAAAAAGTATAGTGTCAACGGGAGAATTGTTGAAGCTCTTCCGTGTGTGCCACTGGGAAGGTTGTGGCAAATGTTTGGTGAGGTCACCAACAGTCACCAAAAGTGGATTTGGCCTCAGGATTAACACCGAGTGCATTGATGGCCATGATTATCAGTGGCATTCCCAGCCTTTAGTTAGAGGAATAATGGAATGTAATGTTTCTGTCCCTGCTGCTGTGTTTGTCACAGGAAATGAGTGTACATTAATGTTCAATGATTATATAGCAGAGTTCAGTTTGACAGAAAAAAATGTTCAAATTTAGAGTTCTAAAATGTATTTAATTGTAAACATTAGGTATGAAATATAGATAATACAATATATAATATATATATATATATATATAATATAATAAATAATATATATATAATACAATATATATATATATATATATATATATATATATATATATATATATATATATATATATATATATATATATATATATAATATGTTGTGCCACAAGCCCCTCAGCCAGCAGCCAGCACAGCTGTGGCTGATTCCAATCAGCCCAGCTGCTCCACCATCAGAATCAAGGGCTGCCTACATAAGCTGAGAGACGACACCCAACGCTTAGACGTTGACTACTGTGGCAAGTACCTGCAGCAGAAAGTTTAGGCTCTGGTGTTTGTGAGATTTTGTGGATCTGCTATTTTTGGTTCTAACTGTTCTTTCCTTGTGTTCCAGGCTCCCTCCAGTCAATCCAGTGTCTCCCCGCTCCACCGTTCCATCCACCTCCCCCGGATTGAGTTTACTCATTAAATCCTTTGTTTGCTACTTCAGTCTCAGTGTCTTTGCTTTTGGGGTCCCTGGTTGTTTCTGTTCTCGAGTGACCCTAACATAATACAATATATATATATATATATATATATCTCAATATGAAAAAATCCCTAGTAAGCATAGAAACCTTCATCATCATATATATAGGCATACTCAAATCCATGGTACTCCAGGGAGGGAAAAATGTCTCTGATGGAGCTGACCACGCAGGCTGGAACTGGGATGCGGTTCCTCCTCCCCAGATATCCCCTGGCCCAAAGGGTGAACTGCCTGTAGGCAGTCAGCCTAAAGAGACTGATGAAACAGAAATGCATTGGTTAGATTTAGTTTATAGTATAAGTGATATACATTCTGATTGTTTATATATAATACTTATGTTTGATATTTTTGAAGTATGCCTTTTGTATACTGCTTTATTCTATGTATTTCATTGAATTGTTAGTTGTTTTTGAATGTTTAACAATGAGTTATGTTGAAGTGAAGAATGAGGTTGAAGTAAACTTTTCTGGATGGATGAACACTTGGTGAATGTAATTGTAGGCTTACTCAAAAGCTATTGATAATGAACTTGCCTGAATGTCTGAATATCCAATACCAAACTGTCTACAACACAATGTTTTGACCACAATATCCCAAACATTGGTTTCATAATATGCCTTGCAACTGGACGTAAACAAACTACACTCGGAAAGCTATCATGTTGCATATGGTTATATCTGACATCTGAGATGTTTTTCATCACATTGGCTCATTCACCAGTAGTGCTTATATAACATAGTCAAGTGTATCCCAAACTTTATTTCTGGGGACCTACTTTTTTTTAAATATATAAAATGACAAACCATTGTAACCCAATTCACAACAGGTCTTATCTATACAGATTTTCACGGTCATGGAAAACCTGGAAAAGCCAAGAAACTTCACAAAGTAATTTCCCAGGCCTGCAAAAGCCTTGAAAATAAGTAAAATCAACAAACGTTTTGGAAAAGTCATTTTGTTGTCTGTAACGTAATTACTTTGTCTTACAGTACTATATGTACTATACTACTACTATACTACTTACAACTATTACTATAGTACCACAGTACTACACAATTACTATCTTACAGTAATTGTGGGCGCAAGAGCTCCATCTCTCCCAAAACTTTCTCCAGGACCTCTAAAACCTTTTCCAGGACCCCCACAACTTTCTCCAGGACCCCCAAAACTTTCTCCAGGACCTCTAAAACCTTTTCCAGGACCCTTAAAACTGTTATTTACTTATCCTAAGAATAATTTTGGCGAACAAAATAATATCTCCTGCGACCCAGACTTATGAAAAACAGCGGACAACTACTATCATTGTTAGCTAACAGCTGTTAGCATCAACTAGCTAGCGCTAGGATTTAGCTAGTAATTATCACCAGAGAAGCGACATAAATAAATAGGTATCGGTCAATTAACGTTTTACAGTATGTTAAGAAAAACTGCACATGAAAACATTGTTAGCACTGAAAATATCATCCCTGTCTCTGGCCAACACCATGTAGTGTGTATGTTTTTCGTTTACTGTAGTTTCACTTACCTGCTGTTGATAGGACGCACCAGGGTCTCCGCTCGGACATCTCTCAGGGACAGCATAGCCACCTCCAGCACATCCACCTCTCGACACAGCATGTTATATGAGCGGTCCATCGTGATGCATATCTGACCACGCAATAAATGGTCCAGATCAGCCTTTTGGCAGCAGATACACTCCGGCACGGTGGGCATCACCGTGCATAAACCACACCTACACCAGGTAGTGTTGCCGAACTGCTCCTCACCCAAAACACCCGGCTCCTCCACGACTTCTTCCTCCCTAACCATCACCACCGCTCGGTTCCCTCGTCTAATAGGCTCAAAAGCATGAGCCATAGGGTTGCTGACCTCCACAGTCCTCTCAATCTCGTCCTCATCCATGATCTTTCGCAAAAACCACTTGCTGTCCTGTCTTGCCAATAGAGCGTTCAAAGCACCAACCAACCCCGTGACGTAAGCACCGACGTCACTTCAAGATGGCAGCTCGCTAGCCAGAGAACTAGCTAGAAACTACGAAAATAAATGTGTTATTTCTATGGGTTTCACAATTTAAAAAAATCTGATTTTAGACAAAGTCGTTTTTTAAATATATTTGACCACTACCAGTGCCAAAACATGCACGTTTCATTTCCACTTTAAGTGATCCTTGGAGATTCTTCAATTCGTCCTCCAAAGTTTTTTCGTTTTTCTCCCACGTTCATGGCTCGTACTCTAGAATTGACTTTTTTCTCATGGACAACAGACTATTACATTGGATCACCTCCAGCGAATATCCTAGCATAGTGGTCTCAGACCATGCACCTACATCGGCTGTCATGCACTTTCCTAACCGCACACCTCCTCACTTCCAGTGGAGGCTTTCTCATTTTTTGTTACACAACTCCCGTTTCAAGATATTTCTTTCGGACGAAATCGCAAATTTTTTCCAGACAAATGACACCCCTGACATTGGGAGAGGCACTCTGTGGGAAGCATGTAAAGCGTACCTACGGGGACAGGTTATTTCATTTGCTTCCCAGCAGAAAAAGGCTTACACGGATAGGATGATCTGGCTCTCGGACCAATTATTGAAGGTGGACACACAATACGCTGCCGCGCCCAATCCCACTCTTTACGATCAGCGCCTTAAATTCCAGGTTGAGTTTGACCGCCTGATGACATCCAAGGTTGAATCACAATTGTTGAAAACGAGACAGCGCTACTTTGAACTGGGCGATAAAGCGGGTAAACTTCTTGCCCATCAAGCCAGAGCTACTGCTCTGTCAAGACTTATCCCAAGGATAAAGTCGGTATCGGGGGCAATAGTCACTGACCCCAAGCTAATAAATGACGCGTTTCTGAATTTCTATTCAAACCTTTATACCTCAGAGCATCGGCCTGAAATCTGGGACAGCCATAACCCTCTTGAGAGGATTACGTATCCCCAAGTAGATACTGACTTGGCTGGCAAACTGGGTGTATTAATCTCAGCGGCGGAGGCTATAGGGCAGCTACAAAATGGCAAGTCCCCTGGCCCGGATGGGTTTGGTGTGGAATTCTACAAAGCGTATTCCAACCTTATTACCCCACATTTAGTTAATGTTTATAATGATTCTTTTGTCAGTGGTAAACTGCCTCCAACCCTATCTGAGGCCAATATTTCCCTTTTACTGAAAAAGGATAAAGATCCCGTGGAATGCAGCAGCTACAGACCTATCTCGCTTCTGAACGTGGACCAAAAGATTCTGGCAAAGGTCCTAGCCACACGTATGCAAAGAGCCCTGCCTGGCCTGATTTCTCTGGACCAGACAGGCTTTATGGCTGGAAGGAATTCGTCATTTAACACCAGACGACTTCTTAACGTTATCGACTCCCCCAACCCTGTCCTACCGGAAGTAATCATCTCGTTAGATGTTCTGGCCTATGTTAGGATTTCTGTTGTTTATTACCTTTGTAGCACCTTTTATATAACAATTGCCAACAGAAACGCTTCGCCACTTTGAATTGTTTATTGAATTATGTTTACTGTTACTGTATGTGAACTGGAAAAGAAAAAAAACAAATAAAAAGATTTGTAAAAAAAAAAAAAAAAAACATCAGACAAGACAGATCCTGCTTTTCGGAGCAAACAGAAAATGTATATGTCAACCAGGTACCACAATGACACAGAGTTCAGACTACGTCGCATACAACGCATTAGCCAGCACAGAGTAACCAAACTGGCCACAAATGCTGATTTTGGCCTCCATTACAAGTTGCAAAGATCACTGAGGATACAAAGAAAATACAGACGGCTTGTAACCCATCACCAGCAAACTCCCCAGCGTGTGATCAATCCTCTGACGGAAGGCAGCCATAGCTGCCTTCCGTGAAACCATTAGACATTGACCCACGTATGTTTGCCCAGTCTGTAACAGAACAATGTTTCCTAATCAGGTCAAGTTATGCAGAAGGGGCAAATATAACAAATACGCTAAAATGGCAGCAGCCTGCTCGACAGGAAACTACGTTCACTTTTGTGACACTGACTGCTCTTCCCCTTGCTCTGCTCGACAAGAGAGTTTGCAGGAGTGGATCTGCCACACTTGTGAAAACCACCTGAGCAGAGGTAGCATGCCACGGCACAGGGCTGTGCACGGAGCTGTTGTGTGTGTTCCATCAGAGGTACAAGCAACCATTAACAGTCTCCCAAGGCCCAGAAGTGAAGCACCGCTACTGCAAGTAAAACTAAAAAGACACACTAAATACAAAGGCTACCAGCATTTTTACACCATCAACATGAAGAATGTGCTAGCTGGCCTGTCCAAACTCAAACAGCAACATTCAGAGTACAAAGATGTGTCTATTGATGAGAGTGCCAAGATGAGTCAGTTAATGGAGAAGACTCACAGCACACACTGCAGCTGCTGTGCAGCCAGAGCAGGAAACGGACATGGACGTAGACCTAGAGGAGGATGAACCAGACCAGTCCAATCCAGCAGCTCAGGTGGAGCAGAGTCATCAGACAAAGAAAAGGAGGACCTGAGACCTGGTCTGGCTCTGGACACCTGCATGCAGCCACCCGACATTGCACAGGAAATCCTTTCGTATGGTGAAGGAAAATTCAGCATTGCATCCCAAGGCAACAAACCAGTAAGTTTATTTGCCATACCAAATTTAGAAGCCATGGCCTTTCCTGTGCAGTTTCCAACAGGAGAGAACACTCTAGATGAAGCCAGAACCGCCCGACTGTCCCCCAGCATGTACTTCAACACTAGGCTATTTGCTTTAGATACACGGTTAGCCAGTGACCAAAGCCGCCTTTTCTTTGCAGTTTGTCACAGAGACACACTTGGCTACAAACAGTATGAGAGGAGAGGCTTATTCAAAACAGAGTAAGATTCATGCCACCCCTCAGAGGCTCCAGCTTATTGGGACAAAACACTGAAGGATCTCAACGCCATGCTTAGGCAGATTGGGAAAACCGACATTCTTCCTAACGTTCTCCGCTGCAGAGATGAGATGGCCTGATTATATTTATGTTTATGTTCATGTTCTGGATCTCTGGAAAGCGTCTAGAGACAACATCTGTTGTATTAGACGCTATATAAATAAAATTGAATTGAATTGAATTGAAGTTGTAGAGCTCATTAAGGCTCAGCAGGGTGAGCTCGGGGACTTTTCGGAGCTCGATTGGAACGCCAAATGTGACATTCTGCGCAGCAACCCCATCACAGTTATGCACATGTTTGAAAAGAGAGTGGATGCTCTGATGAACATCCTCATCCTCTCACCAGCACAGCCCATTGGTGAAGGAGAGGATTACTTTCACTGTGTTGAGTTTCAAGCCAGAGGAAGCCCACACATTCACATGCTGGTCTGGATCAAAAATGCACCCAGGTTTGAAGAAGATTTAGACACCGGTGTCTGCAATTTCATTGATAAATACATAACATGCACGATGCCTGACCCAGAGACAGACCCAGAGCTGAACAAAATTGTATCCGAGGTTCAGGTGCACAGCAGGAACCGTTCAAAGTCTTGCAAAAAAGGTAAAGTTGCCTGCAGATTCGGCTTCCCTAAACTGCCCATGGAGGAAACACTCATCACCAGGCCAGAAGTAAACTTCACACCACCAAATACAGACGTAGACCCAGCTGTAGAAGCTGAACAACTAAAGCAGCATAGGCAGATGATTGCAAGGATGCAAAGCGAAGCCAAGACAAAGCTTAAGCCAGTCAGGGACTTGCTGATGAATCCAGACGCCTCAATCAGCAGCTTGTCAGACCTGTTCCACCAATGCAACATGACACATGACGAGTTCCTGCGCTGTCATTCGTCTGACAAGCAGCTATGTAGTCACGCTAAAGCGTGATACAAACGACTGTTGGATCAATAACTACAATCCAGATCTGCTGCGAGCCTGGAATGAGAACATGGACTTTCAACATGTTATTGATGACTATAGTTGTGCCATGTTCATGATGTCATGTGTGACCGAGCCAGAGCACGAGATGATTGACTTCCTCCACTCGGTCATCAAAGAAGTAAAAAAATCCAACGTTAATGAGCGTGATGAAATGAAGCAAATCATTCAGGCGTACGGTAAACACAGAGAGGTCAGCGCTCAAGAAGCCGCGGCGCGTGCTTGCAGCTTGCCTCTAAAGAAGTGCTCTCGTTCCGTTGTGTTCCTCCAGACTGCTGAGGACGGTCTGAAAATGAGTCCCCCCATCAGTAGAAAACATGGAACCAGGTTCAGAGGACGTGTGGATGTCGGGGCTGCCTGAAAAATACGTGGACAGACCTTTCGCACAAGGGTTTGAACTTGTGTCTCTGGTCATGTTTGCATCAGCTTTCAGGGTCGTGTATGGCAAGCAAACACAAGGCAAAAACGTCATTCCCCTCTGTGGCAGGGTGGAGTAGCTGCAGCCACTCAGGCTGACGGGACACAGGTGTGTCCCATCAGCCTCTCCACCCTGCCAGCCTTGATAAGGAGGACTGGGAGACTGCAGCTGGGTTCGGACTGAGAAGCTGCTGCAGAGAAGGAGAAGCTGCTGATCGTGAGGTGCTTGTGCACTGTGTCCTGGGTGTGTTCTTAATAAAAGGGATCTGCACAAAACTCCGTGTCCTCCTCTCTATCCTGTCGGTCGGGCCCCGTAGCACTCGCTCTGCTACATTGGCGCCCAACGTGGGGCCCGACGGGATGGAGAAGGGAGGCACGGAGCGGGCCCTGGAGGCGCTCGCCCATGCCATGGCGGACCTGGCCGCCCTGCTCCGTGACCAGGGCGAGCAGCAGCTGGTGAGGCTGGAAGCGCTCGTGGCCGCGGACCGACCCACCCCTGCGCCATGCTTAAGGTTCGCTGCAGCAGCGCGGGAGGGGCTGGCGGCGCCGCAGCTGAGAGGCCGGGAGGCAGAAGCTGCGGGCTGCCAAGTGACGGCTCCCGAGACGGCTCCCGAGACGGCAGGACCCCCGGAGCGGCCCACCCCGGCTCCACGCCTGAGGTTCGCCGTGGCAGCGCTGGTGGCGCTGCAACCGACCGGCCGGGAGGCAGTGGCTGCAGGTCGCCAGGCGACGGCTCCTGGGGCGGAGTCGGAGGCGGCTGCGGAGGCGGAGTCAGAGGCGGACCAGCAGGGCTGCGCCGTGGAGGAGGCGGATTGGCAGGTGGCACGGGGCCGCGGCACGGAGGAGTTTAGATATGATATTCAGATTTCCATGACTTCTGCAACAGTGTTTCCTCCAAAATCCTGGCTGGTTAGGAGGGTGTAGAAACCGCTAGCTCTGAGAGCCTCCTGACTAATGGAACAGGGCCTATTTTGTGTCTTTTTTTGCATAGTTCACTAACGCCTTTAGCTAGGATTCTGAAATTTGTATATGTTGTTTGGGGGCATCCCCTGAACAGACAGACATTAGTTTGGTGCAGATCAGACCTGTACTTTTCGATGGGCGGGGCTTTGAAACGTCACCTTTTCCAACATTCGAACGGACACCGTTGCCACAATATTTGGCCAAACCAAGTAAAACTCGACCTGTGGCCTCCATATGGGGCCTAGATTGGGCTTGCCAAGTCTCAACTCTGTGAACCTTCTGCAATGCCAACTAGCTCTGTGGAAGTCGTACAGCCACGGGACCAAAAGATCCTAGCAAAGGGCCTTCTGCACTGCAACATAGTCAAAAATCAGCTTCCCAGCTCAAAGCGTTAGTGAATTATTCCAAAAACACACAAAAAAGGCCCGAAAAAGGCACCACACACGGTGACCTTTGGCACTTCCGAAGGTCGCATGGGTCTGGACCTCGGCACAGTGGATGAGAGTCACCTCCTGATACAGAGTCTAGAATTTCAGCCTCTTAGCTCAAAGCATTAGTGAACTGTTCAAAAAAAGACACGAAATAGTCTTCGCAGACCGAAAAGCGTGACCTTTGACACTTCCGAAGGTCACACAGATCTGAAAATCCGCACAGTGGATGAAAGTCACCTCCTGATACAGAGTCTAGAATTTCAGCCTCGTAGCTCAAAGCGTTAGTAAACTGTTCAAAAATAGACACGAAATGCTGCTGACGCCCCCCCCCCGGATGTCCTTAACATGAACCTATTGTATTATTGAATTATCAAGGACACTTTCGTGTTTTTGTGTTTAGAAATGTTAAAATAGTTATATATAATAATAATAATAATAATAATAATAATAATAATAATAATAATAATAATAAATAATACATTTAATATTCTAAAGTCACACTTAAAAGTAACTCCACTTCTCTGTCACTCCAAACGAAAGACTCGTTCCGTCTTCATCAACAAATGACACGTGTAACTTCCAGTAAAGCCTGAATTATGGTCCCGCGTTAAATCGACGCAGAGCCTACGGCGTAGGGTACACAGCGATGCGTGCCGTACGGCGCGTCGCCGCATACCCTACGCCGTAGGCTCTGCGTTGGTGTAACGCGGGACCATAAATCAGCCTTAACTGGAAGTTACACGTGTCATTTGTTGATGTTTTTCCAGGATTCTGATTGGCTGGCATGATGCTCTCAGTGGCTTAGCTGAAACTAAAGGTTGATGTCTTTAGACACCGATTTAATTATCAATCACTTTTAATTAACGCTTGCTCACATTCACATTCTGTTTAATTTTGGAATAAATAGTTAAAACGATTTTGTCAAGCAAAGCGGACTGGCGTCGTCTCTATAGCAACGGTAGCTGAGGATTACCATTAACCACATCCGGGTCCCTACCTACTAACAACCAGCCCCGTGATTGGCTGAGACTTACCAAGCGTAAAAATCATTACTGGGCTACATTAAGTGGCTGGTAACTACTAGCAGGTTACTAGCCCCCCACTAGCCTACTTATGGGACTAAATAACGCCTCATTCAATGGGCTGACACCAGTCAACGGCCCACGACCGGGGCATCTGTCACGTGTCCAGGATCCCCCTCGTCACTATGACGTAGAGGGAATTCCCAGAGGGGGTTCCAGAATCTTGAAAGTCCGTGACTTGGTCGCAAAAGGAATAGTCAGAAAAATGTATTTATACAATTCAAGGGCTATTATTGTAATCCCTCTACGTTTTTGTACTTTGGAACAAGTAGGCAGGGTACGTTTTTATCTGAGAGGAGTCGGGAGTGTAGTGTTTGGTTGTCATGGTGATTTGGTGATTACTTGCCCTGGGCGTCAAGTAGTGCCGCAGCGTAAGCGTCCTTGTTGGACGCATCGGGGGTAGCGGAAAGGTGGGGGGAGGATATAAAGCGAGACAACGGCTACTAGTCCCCTATTTAAGTTTTTAAAATATATATACATCTCCCAAAAATGTCAGACAACTAGTAGGCTACAAGCCCTTTAGGACTACGCTTCCTCCGAACCGTCACCCAGCGGTCCTGACTGGCCGGCTGCTCGGGAGCTGCAGGGGAGCGGCTACCCTCAGCTGCTATGGGCCGGTCCGTCGCTAGCTTAGCCTGGTTAGCTGAGGAGGCTCTCGGACTATGGTTTAGTTGGCCGAACCGGACCTCTAACTGACTGAGCCTTGCCTTCAATCCTGCAAATAAACTACATTTTAAGCACTTACTGTTTTCACTAAAGGAGGCAGAGGAATAACTAAACATTTCACACACTGAGCAGCAAAGAGGTGAAACGGTGGGAGACGGAGAGGCCATGCTAAGATGCTAACAGAGGCTAACGGACAGAAAATGTATCGGTGATTGGTGACAGTGAAAGTTACGGAAGAGAAAATAAGCGAGTGTTGAAATAAAGACAGAACTGTACCAGATATAGTGATATTTTACCAGAAAACAATCTAAATTTTAGACAAAAAAAGTCGGGAGAGATCTGAGCCTGCACGCCGTGAGACGGCAGCAGACCGCAACACCAGGAAGTGACGCGATGCGTGACGCAATACGTTACCCAACCAGCACCAATTCCACAACAGCAACAGACAGCCCCAATCATGCACTTCTCAACTCCAGAGATCAAGAGCCCAACTGTTAATGCTTGGAACACCTTTGCACCTGAGGTAGAATTGGACAGCTTGGAGTGTGTTGCTGAGCGTGAACCCTTGGAGACGGAGCAGGAAGAGACAACATCTCCGACTATCAAGTCCACAATGATGGGAGGGGCTTCGTGCCAACAGTAGATGCACCAGAGTCCAGACTTCATGATAAAAATGTACCAAAGTCTCAATGAAACGCAGGCATCGATATTTTACGGAGTGCGTAAGTGGTGCTTGCAACGTGTCTGGGGACACGACCCAGAACCATTTCATTACTTCTTGTCAGGAGGAGCTGGCTGTGGAAAATCACGTGATGAAGTGCATTCATCAGGAGGCAACGAGGATTCTGCATGAGCTCCCCAGATTCATATCCCAGCATGCAGTGCTGCTGACTGCATTCACGGGCACAGCAGCCTTCAACATCTCGGCCAAAACGTTGCACTCCATCCTCAAGCTCCTTTATCCTTATCAGGGCCTTGGAAATGCACTTGATGAGGTCCGAGCGACACGGTCCAACGCTGAGAATCTCATCATGGACGAGATATCCATGTTTTCTAAAGAGATGTTTGCCTACGTCCACTGGCGGCTTCAGCAGATAAAAGGAAACAGGAAACCATTAGGAGGAATGTCTGTCCTTGCTGTAGGCGACTTTTACCAACGGCCACCCCTAGGTGAAGCCAAACCACTGTGTGTGTACGAAGAGACTGTGTTTGATCTCTGGAAGGATTACTTCACAATGGTCAACCTGACAGAGATCATGCGACAGAAAGATGATCTAGTTTTGGCTGAACTCCTGAACCGCCTCAGAGTGAAGCGAAAGGAAGATCCCCTGAGCAATGAAGACAGAGAGTTTCTCACACAAGCAGTGGTTGATATCAAGGATTGTCCAGCAGACTGGCTACACATCTACGCTACAAACAAAGAAGTCGACTGTCACAATGCTGCTACTGTAGCCGCCCTCCACAAGGACATTGTTGAAATTGCAGCCGGCGACTACAGAAAGGACTAGAGAACAGGCTGCATGGAAATTCTGTCTGAGAACATCAAAGGAAGCAAGAGAGACTTGCCAGATCACATAATGGCCGCTCAAGGAAGTGCGTTATGTTGATCAGGAATCTGGACATGGAGGACGGGAGTGTTAATGGGACATTTGGAACAATCTGGCACATTGTGATGACTGAACGTGACTCAGAAGCCGTGAGGCTGATTGGTTTGTAGCTGGACAATCCTACAGCACGACAGAAATTCTGTAAAAAGATCCAAGGTCCCTCAGACAACTTGGTGTACATGGAAAGATCTGAGGAGAACACGAGCAGGAAAGGAGTCATTCGACGTCAGTTTCCCATCAAGTTGGCCTTTGCATGTACAGCCCACAAAGTGCAAGGCAGGACCATGACGTTGACGTCGGCCTCAAACGTGTTTTGGAACCAGGAATGGCTTATGTTGCTCTGAGTCGCACAACTTCACTTCAGGGTCTCGCCATTACGGACTTTGAAGAGAAAAAGATATATTCTGACCCTGCAATCACGACAGCTCTGGAAAATATGAATCAAGCATCTTTCCAGAGTGCCAGACCACTGTTGAGTCTTTTTAAATCAATGGACCAAACTCTAAAGACTTTGACAATCATCCACCACAACACGCAAGGACTTCCATCTCACATTGTGGACCTAAAACTACATGATGAATTCGGACTTGCAGATGTGTTGTGCCTCACAGAGACACATCTGTCCGGGTCCTCTGAATCCCCAGGTTTCCATCTGGAGGATATAACATGTTCACAGCAGCAGACGGCTTTCTTTCAACACCTGTGTGAACATGGTGGAGTTGGTGTGACTGTAGCAGCAACGTTCAGACAGAAACTCGCAGATACATGTACGCTGTCACTGATTCAGAGTTTGTTGTTGTAAACATTGAGGCTCCAGTCAAAGTACTAATAGCCACTGTGTACAAACCTCAAAGTTTCCGGTTAGAACATTTCTCTCCAAACATGAAAAGTCTCTTGGACGCATTGGAATTGCTAAATCACCAGCCCATCATTATTTGTGGGGACTTCAATGAGGATCTCCTGGGCAAAGCAGCAAAAAGCCACACTCTCCCCAGCAAGGACCGGAAACCCCCCCAGCAATCACTGTAAACATAAAACAGCCCTCATGAAGCAAAGAAAGAAGCTTGCAAATACTGACGTATTCATGAATGAACACCTCACTAAAAAGAATGGCACCATTGCAAAAGAGGCTCGCTTCCAGAAGAAGCAAAAGAAAATACAATCAACCTGGACATGGAATTGTGCTGTGTTCATAAAACTGATCTACACCCGAGGAAGGAAAGATCATAAAGGTAAAAGAACTCAGCGACCTGGACAAGTACAAATAAGGAAACACTGATGACTTTACTAAAAAAACAAATGAAAAAAACTCTAAAACTACATGGATATTCTATTCTTTTTTTTCCTTCAATATGCAATACCTGAACTGAGCTTTTTATTTTTTTGCATGGACTCTTTCTCCATGACTTGCTTCCAAATGCATGGATTCTGCACGCATGTTTTTTATTCTTTAAGATGCGCATATCCTATTTTTCCCTCCTGCATGAGACAATTATCTGTTCTGTCTTTGTGTTGTGGACTAAATGTATGGAAGCATAACCGCACCGCGGGGACCGCACTGACTTTTGTTTAGTTTTTTCTACTCATCCTCTGGATGCTCTGAGGGATAACGGCGCTGCGATTAGTTTTCTTTGTTACTTTTCCCCTGTAGGCTACCCTGTGTTAATTTATTTTTTCCTTCGCTGGACTTTGTTTGACTTGTTTTTCTGTTTTTGTTTTTGTTGATGCGGTTATCAACCAGGCATTATTGAGAGCTAATTGTGACAAAATGTTGCTGTGATTTTCAGCGTGAGCCTCTTTCAGGACAGCCCACAGGAGCCTTGAAATTGTGTATATGTAGAATCATAAAAAGTTTGAATTACTGCTTTATTCCCAATATTTAAAATTATGTCTGTACCCTACACACATTTCCATTCACTGCAAGGCTTTTTCTGTCCTGAAATAAAATGAAAGAAGGTTTTCTTTCTTCCCCTATAGTGGCGATGTTATGTCCATCTATCCATGGACCTTACTAACTTGGTTTTTCCTTCTGACTCCTCTCTCCCCTTATTTTCTGTCCAACTCCACACAGTTTTTGGCTAACATGACTGATATTGAGATGCAAAGGATGGAGTCTGGTCTGTAAGGATCCTTCTTTGTGTCACACTAACTTTGTATTTTCCTCCAATCAAACTCAGCACAAAATGAAAATGATTCAGCTCAAATCAGAGAAATCCACCAGGTTTACGTGGTTATCTTGTTTCTGTCTGCAACCGTCTTTTTAGGATGGTAGATGTCATTGTTGCAGGTTTTGGTGTTCAAGTCTGTCAGGCACTCAGGCCGTTGAGACTTCTCAGCAGAGTTCCAAGTAAGTCTATTTGTTCAAATATTTATAAGAATTGTTTAAAAAAAACAGTCTCCTTTTTTCTGTTATTGATTTTCAAGACACACCAATTGAAAGTATATCTGGGAGAAAAGCCTTTGTTTAACATCTTATCCATCCAGAAGCTACACCTGGTAGGGAAGTTTGAGAATCTTTTCAGGAATCTTGCAATTTTAACCAATCACTGCAACTTTTCTGCAAATTTGATCAATAACCGTTGTATTAATAATGTTGATATAGTTTATCACTTATCACAGATGTGCTGTGTACATACAAATCAGATCTGTGTGTGTGCATTCCATTTATTTACATGACGTGGAGGATGAACTGCATTTAAAGTTATTCTATGCAACTTCCTAGAGCTAGCAAGATTTGAAAGTGGCACTTCCTCTAAGCCCCCTGCATTTAACACCACACGCCGCTCATTCCACGCTGTTTGCTGTTTGATTGCGTCACCACACGTAGTTATTAATGCCGCGTTCCATTTACCTCGGAAATCGGAACTGGGAACTGGGAAAGGCAGCCATCTTGGAATGGTAACTCGGGGGTGGTGAAGCTTCTCCCACTTTCCCAGTAGGAAATCCCACTGAAAATTCCCACTGGGAACTGGGAAATTCCGACTTCCGAGGACAAATGGAACGCGGCATTAATGTTGGTTTTTTCCCCACTTACAGGACCTTTTCTCTCCCTCCCGTCCGATGTTCCGGGACCTATATAATAATAGGATATTATTTATTTCTGCCACTTTATTGTGGTTTTTGTGGTGAAATGAGGAGGAATCATAGAGATAACTTCTCATGTCAACTAACTGGATCAGCCGTTCCTCATCATGACTGTTTCCTACAGCGCTTTCAACCGGCTTTCAACACGAGTGACAGGAAGAAAATAGAAGAACATTTAAATATCACAATATCCCACGGCCCACTTAAAGCACTGGTAAAAGGTCAATCCCGTTTTTTTAGACTTATTATTGTCGCATCCCACGGCACAACAGATAGACGGCATGTTGGAAGTCGGTCCTCAAGATGGCGCTGCGAGTACTGTGTGACGTCACATGATATCGATGAATATACTGGGGTCCGTGGCAGAAGGGAGGGGGGGAGGGTTACACTGGGACACTGTGAGCCCAGGAGGACCCGTGGGAAGTGAACACGTCGGGCTGCTGGAAGCGAGTGCGCGCATGGGACAGGGCGGGGGGCCGTGGTTTAAAATGAAGACTGATTGGTTCTTTCCCTTCCTGGACCTGGACCAATCCGTATCATTCGGACCGAATGGGCGGGGTTTAGAGGTGCCTCTTTCAAATCTTGCTAGCTGATCAGGGATCAGGGATTTGTTGCATAGAATACCTTTAACTTGCCTTGTTGTCCTTAATGTGGACACTTGCTCTTTTCTCCGCCTAGTGGATGAATTATGCTATTATAACAGATGTAATGTATCTAGCGATGGACGCTCTTTCTGGGGGGAGTTTGCTGTTTTTCATTGTCGTCACTTCCGTAAGTGCTGACTAAAGTCTTCCTCGTAGTTTAATGTTGAGCGTGAGAGGTGAAATAAACTCACCACCCTTAATGTTTCCCAACCAGCTGGTGTGCATTATCATGTTGAAGATGGTCACGTGACTTCTCTGATAGCGGGGAAGAAACCCCGGTAGAGCAGTTTGATCTGGATGATGATGACGTGACAATCAGGACCGTGATCATTTGGCTGGAAGACGTGGTGGACTGGAAACATATGTTTGAAACATGTGTTGCTTTGGGTAGATTAGACTATTCTTTTATCTACACAGGATAAGAGTGTACATAGATGTTGGCAGCAGACTGCCTGATGACGATTCCTTTTTGGCGAGAGTGGTAGCAACTGGCTTTACATCAGATGTCGTACTGACGTCACACAACTCACTCATTGGCTTCTTGTTGTGGCTCCAGTTTCATTTCAAGGAAAAACTTGATGCCGTGGTGAAAGGAGAGCTCTTCTCATATGTGGCCACAGTGATTGTTATGGCCGATGTCATCACCATAACCAGGTGAGATGTTGGTGTGTGTGGAAAAGTTACATGTAAAAAACTAACAAAATGGAGGCCAAATATAAGCTGCCTGGACTGTGGCTTTGTTGTACAGTAAACTGTTTGGCATTTGTGACTTTTTACAGATTTTTCTTTCATTGATTTCTTGTATCAACATTCTTTCCTATGTCCTTATTGCATTGTCACATATCTCCTTTAGCACATGTGCTCCTGCTCTCTGTATTGTCTTGCTCTGTTTTAAAACTCTCCAACTTCTCAGATGAAGACAAAGGCCCTGACTGTCTGCCAACACATCACCACTTTCTTTGTGGTAGAGATGGTATTGAAGTTCCTGACTTTGAAAGTGGCATATTTCATAGATAAAAGCAACCTCTATGACTCTATCACCGTTACCGTGAGGTAGAATTCAAATCATTAATACATAACCTCATGGTAATGACTTTTGATTTGCTTATTGATTTCTACAAATACAACCCTACTTCTCAAAAAGTTAGCATTTCTATGTGTAATAAAAACATCAACAGAACTTGGTGGTAAACAGGCTCCTTGTTGAAATCTATTGCTGATGCTCTAAACTTTGTGGCCATCATTGCTGTAGGAAGAATCTTTCTCCTCTCGTTCTGCTGGGCATTGTGATTGACAGTTTCCACATGCAGGTATGGACCAGTCACATGTTTCCTTCCTGTTTTACTGAAACCCTGAGTCAACGTGGTTTTTAAATATGGGATTCAGAAGCACCTGCATACACAACTATAAAACATTCCCTCTAAAAACCACGGTGAGGTCTGGAGACTCCTAACCCCCTCCAAATTCCTTTTGAAACACGTCAGATGGGTCTTGAGCTTCACCTGAGAAAATGTGCTTTGTCATTTCCCAGTTGTGTAGTTATCAACGATTAACTTCAGAGACTCAAGATGCTACTTGAGGAAACACTCCTGCTTTTCCACACATATTGTCACGGCTCAAAGACAGAGAACCCAAATGCACGACACCAAACACAATCAGAGTCCAAGAGGCTTTAATCAGGGTCAAAGGCAGGCAGGGGTCAAAACCGGGTAGTCAGGCAGATCAGGCAAACAATCCAAGGGGGTAGGCAAAAATCCAAAAACCGGAATCAGGCAGGGTCGCAGACAGGCAGGCAGGCAGGCAGAAAACTGATCAAAAATCGGGAACGCTGGAAAGTGAGGCACAAACACTCGACAATCTGGCAAACTAGAAGGTGGAAATGGGCCGGTATATGAGGGGAACTGCTGATGAGGGAAACCAGGTGTGGAGCTGGGCTGGGGAAGCACAGGTGAAGGGAATGACAGGAGAGTGAGTTAACAAGTAAAAAAACATATCCAACTGAGAAACCATGACACATATGCCTTTGTTTATGCTTTTCCAGGGTCTGTTAATAATGGATTTGGAGTCTTTGGATAGCCAGCAGAGTCCAGCAGTGATGCATTCGAGTCTTTGGATATCCAGCCGAGTCCAGCAGTGATGAGTCTTTGGATAGCCAGCCGAGTCCAGCAGTGATGAGTCTTTGGATAGCCAGCCGAGTCCAGCAGTGATGCAGTCGAGTCAAGTAAACAGGATGAAGAGAATACTGCTGGTATTCAGGAGGATGTAAGTTAAAGTATTGATTTTTCAACATTTACACACCTTTACAAGCTTGAGGTCTTGAATGGTACAAGAAGTAGATGTTCTAATAAACTCCCATAAATACATCTTACCAAAACTCACTTGAATTCCAAGAGGAGCTTGTTGTGTTTGTGTGGTTTTTCTTTTTAATGCATGTATTTATTTATTGGGATGATTTTGGACCTGCAGAGATCTTCAAGATGGATCCACAAGGCACACCAGTGGTATAAGGAGCGTCAAAACTGCTCCCTCTTTTTGTTTCCCCCATAATAGGGAAGTTGATGATGCTAATACAACATGACTGACACATTTACATGATGCTGAATCCAATTCCTTCAGCCAAGGGGGGTATGAAGACTGTTAGCAGCAGTGCTGGCGAGAGTGGTAGCAACTGGCTTTACATCAGATGTCGTACTGACGTCCCACAACTCACTCATTGGCTTCTTGTTGTGGCTCCAGTTTCATTTCAAGGAAAAACTTGATGCCGTGGTGAAAGGAGAGCTCTTCTCCAATGTGGCCACAGTGATTGTTATGGCCGATGTCATCACCATAACCAGGTGAGATGTTGGTGTGTGTGGAAAAGTTCAATGTAAAAACTAACAAAATGGAGGCCAAATATAAGCTGCCTGGACTGTGGCTTTGTTGTACAGTAAACTGTTTGGCATTTGTGACTTTTTACAGATTTTTCTTTCATTGATTTCTAGTATCAACATTATTTCCTATGTCCTTATTGCATTGTCACATATCTCCTTTAGCACATGTGCTCCTGCTCTCTGTATTGTCTTGCTCTGTTTTAAAACTCTCCAACTTCTCTTCTCTCTTCTTTGATTTGCTTATTGATTTCTACAAATACAACCCTACTTCCAAAAAGTTAGCATTTCTATGTGTAATAAAAACATCAACAGAACTTGGTGGTAAACAGGCTCCTTGTTGAAATCTATTGCTGATTTTGCTGAGATTCTATTATTTCTGCACTTCACATATTGAAATGTGGTTGTTTGGCCCTCAGTCTTGTGGAAAACGCATTGGTTGTGAACCCTGGTTGACTGTTGAGTATCTTAAGTCCAGTAAAATGTTTGTATTGATTACATTATTAGTATTATTTTGCTGTTGAAGAACCATTTTGTCTGTTGACATGAAACAACAAGAAAACCTGAACATTTCAGTTTTGTGTTAGGGAGTAAGGAGCAAACAGAAAGGTTTATCCGGCTCACATCGGTGCACGAAGATTTGTTCACGGGGGCCAGGAATAGTGCCAACGTGGCATGGAGGTAAGACAATAAACTAATATTTACATCTTGTATTTAAAAGTTAGTTTAATTAGCCCCAATCATATACAAAGGCTAAAATAAAAAGACAATCCAGTAGAGAAAAAAACACATCCAATGATTATTTGGGGGATTTTGTGTCTGTCTTGCTGTCACCTTTTCCAATATTTGTGTCCTTGTGTTAACATGATTGATTTGTGTTTCCCTTTTTTTCTCGTTTCTCTCTGTGTTGAGGAAAATTCTGAAGAAAATGGGCCTTCAGGGGAAGGTGACTCCCCTGCAGGCTAAAAAAAAGTGGGACAATCTAAAAAAGAAATATAAAGTATGTACATGAGATCTGGAAATTGAATTATTTGTTTTACCCATGCAAGTTAATAAACACTTGGCTGAAAAGTGTTGCTGTTGTTCACATGATGATGTTGTTCTCCGTATTAGGATTGCAAGTGTCCAGGGACAGGCGAGGGTGTGAGTGGGAAACCCACCGCTGCAACTTGGCCCTTGTTTGAAGTCATGGATGAGGTATTGGGACAGAGGCCTCTGTGCCCCCCCCCCCCCCTGTCCTGATTAACTCCATCCATGAGGACACACCGGGGCCAAGTGCAGCGGTGGGTGACCAGGAGGAGGAAGAGAAGAGGAGGGTAGCCGGCCAGGGCCTTCAGGAGCAGCAGCAGCAGGGAGGAAGAGGGGTAGGGAGAGCGACATTCTGGAGCTCATCAAGGAGGACATGAGGCTGCAGAGAGAGGCGGAAGAGAGGAGGGCACAAGAGAGCAGGGAAAGAACTGACAGACTTTTTTCGCCGCTCGAAAATTTTTTAAATAAATAGTTGCTGTTGTTTTTTTGTTGTAAATGTTAATTTGTTTAATTGTTAGGTTGTTAATTTTTAATTTGTTAATCAATTAGTTTGTTAAACAGTTCACTTTTTACATGTTAATTTTGTACAGTTTTTTATTTTTCCAATTTAAGTTATTACCTTTTAAGAAGTTTATTGAATAAAAATATTGTTATTAAAAATATAATTGTACACTTTATTTGTTACTATTTACAGATAAAGCACAACAGTAGAGATCAACTATTTACAATACAATAGAATACAATAGAAAACAATAGAACAATAGATTTACTTTGTTTTATTAGATTTGTCTGAACATTCACAACTATTTTAAGTACTATTAAAACAACTATTTACAGCTAAAAAAAAAACAAATATAAATGAATAAATACAAATACAAAAAATAATATATAAAGAAAATGAATATAGAAATGTGAATGTTGTTGCTGAGCAGGAGTCCGTGACAAGCTGCTGGGCTTGATGGGAGGCCACAATGACCTGGTGTCTTCTTCTGCTGGCAGTGGGACATCATCTATGGTCTCCAGAGTGTTTGGGGGTGCATGTCTCCACTGTCCACCGCATCGTCCATCAACTGGGTTTGCAGGGCTGACGCAATCGACGGCTGCCATGTCACTGAGATTTCTTTCAGAAAGAGGCGAGAATGAAAGACCGTGCATACAAAATACTACTTCACAACCTTATTTACATAAAAGAAATCCCATCACAAATTATTTCAACAAACAAATCTGTCTACAAAACAGTTTAAATAGGAATAATAGCTTTACAATGATTTCACCTGCCTTCTAAAGATAATCATGGTCACATGGCAACTCCTCCAGGGCAGACACCTCTGCAGACAGCTGGTCCCGCCACGGAGCACCGCTGACCCTCCAACCCATTCTCCCCCTCATCCTCCACAGACTCATCCTCCAGGGTCTCACACACAGAGCGGTCAGAACTCAGCGGAGCAGGCTGACTTCTCCTTCTGCAGAAGACTATTAAACTCTGTCCCCGTCTTCTGTCCTCCTTTAACTTTTCCAGCTCGATCAACAGATCCGATGTGATCAGGTTCGATCACAACATCGGGCACGTGAAAAAGGAAATGGCAGAAAGAGGTCTCACACTCCCGTTACTAAGTCCACTGCTTGATTCACCAGCGAGCACTGTGCTGCAAGGTTCTGAGGTGGGAATCTGTCACGAAGCTGGTTGTGTCCTGCATAAACTTCATCCGAGCAAACGGACTTAAACACCGGCAGTTCCAAGCCTTTCTCTCCAAGCTAGAATCAGCCCACGGAGACGTGCTTTACCACACTGAAGTCCGCTGGTTAAGCCGGGGCAGAGTTTTGAAGCGTTTTTACGACCTGCTACCCGAAATCGACGCCTTTCTCCTAACACAGGGAGAAACTGGCCCACAGCTGATCGACAGAATGGAAATGAGACCTCGCCTTTTTAACAGATGTGTCAGAAATTTTAAACGGCCTCAACTTGCAGCTTCAAGGCAATGGAAAACTAATTTGTGACATGTATTCCCACATCAAAGGATTTGAGCTTAAACTGGCGGTGCTTATTGGACAGGTGCAAAAACACGACTTTACCATCTCCCTAGCAACCCTCTCCCTGCCACTCAAAGCCTCTCAACTGAGAAACCAGCGGTTCCGTTCCCAACCGAGAAGTGCAAGGACGCACTGGAAACACTGAGGGCGGAGTTCGGTGTTCAGTTCCATGAGCTTCATGTCCCCGCTAAAGAAATCTGCATATTCCAGAACCCTTTTGCTGCCGACGTTAGCGACTCTGCCTTCTCTTCAGTTTGAACTGGCGGAGTTGCAGACCTGTGATGTGAAGGTTAGTGGTTAAGATTAGTGTTAGGAAAAGGAACGTGTCCCCGTAGACAGGAGGTGTCCGGTCTGTCCGGGCAGCTCCCAATGACGCTTGTTCACTCATTCATCACCATTAGGATGTTTTTAATTAGGAAGATGAAAAAGTGATTAATAATCAATAAAACAAATGTGTGCACAAAGAAACACTGGCTCAGATGTGAAGCACGTCTGCACTGTCCGAGGAGCGAGAGCAGAATGAATATGATATATATTAGTATAATAATATATTAATGTAAGCTCCTCCTGCTCTCCGTCACCGGCTCTTAGGTTACTGAAAATTGGTTTTAAATAAATGTTCAAATGAAATCACCAATGAATAAAAAAATGAATGTAACAAAAATGCTTTCCAAAAAGAAGGAAAGAAATCCTATTTGATGTTTTGAAAAAAAATCTAATAATTTTTATAAAAAAAAAATGAAAGGAATTTTAAACTCATTTAAATGAAAAAGAATTAAAGAACATTTTATGAAATAAAATAAACAAAAAGGTGTTTTTAAATCAAAAACAACTAAGGAAGGTGTGCCAAATGAAAACGTTTGGACCCCAGCGTGGCGTAGGAACGTCTGTCAGTGTCCGGTTTGTCCGGGTGGAAGGTTAAAACAAGCTTTTTTTGTGCTGAAAGAAAAAAAAAAAAGAAAAATAAATAAAATTTGTTGAAAAAAAAAAGTTATATTAAAGATTGTGTTTATTACAAGCTCTGCGTGACGTGTTTGGGTCCTGGAAAGAACCTTGTTCAGGCTGGCTGGTAAAGTTTTAGAGAGTATTAAGTAGCTCAGAGATTCTGCTCAGTTGTTCTCAAAGTGAGTGATGTGAGGAGCTGCTGATTATAGAATATAATAGAATAATATAATATATAATATATATAATATCCTGCTCCGGAGGGGAGGAGGCCTCCGGTTAGTCCGGCTGACAGAAAAAACTATACAAGTAAAAGGAAAAATCATTAAAATACAAGAGAAACATGCACAAATGAATAAGATAAATATAAAACAAATAAATTTAAATAAAACAGATAAAATAAAATAAATAATAAAATAACTAATTATATTATATATTAAGATGAAATGAATAGAGTAGAAAAACAAGACAATAGAATAAATGAAATAATTGAAATGAAGGAAAATCAGGTAGAGGAGAGGAAAATGAAATAAAATGTCTGAATAATGTGTGAATTGTTTCCAGTGTAAAGCAATAGTTGGGGAGAGAGAGATGCTTCCTCACCGACTACCAGCAGCAGAATGAGCTTCTCCTGCTGGCTCCGCCTTTTATACTCTCCTGCTGGCTCCGCCTTTTATACTCTCCTGCTGGCTCCGCCTTTTATACTCTCCTGCTGGCTCCTTTTATACTCTCCTGCTGGCTCCGCCTTTTATACTCTCCTGCTGGCTCCTTTTATACTCTCCTGCTGGCTCCGCCTTTTATACTCTCCTGCTGGCTCCGCCTCCTTTACCTTTTATACCTTGTTTTTAACATTTTTTTTAACTTTTCAAACATTCCCAATAATTTTGTCTTAACCATTTTAACCCCTTTCTAAATGTAATATATGTATGTATTTATGTATTTATTTATTTATTCACATATATTTATTATTTTGACTCTTCCTCAAAGTCCCTCATAGTGTACCAGGTTATTCAGCTTAAAACAAGCTTTTTTGTGCTCTTTTAGAAAGAAAGAAAAAAGATGAAAAATAAATAAAATTTGTTGAAAAAAAAAGTTATATTAAAGAAATCATTAAAATACAAGAGAAACATACACAAATGATTAAGATAAATATAAAACAAATAAATATAAATAAAACAGATAAAATAAATAATAAAATAAAAAATTATATTATATATTAAGATGAAATGAATAGAGTAGAAAAACAAGACAATAGTATAAATGAAACAATTGAAATGAAGGAAAAAAAGGTAGAGGAGAGGAAAATGAAATAAAATATCTGTGAATAATGTGATTTGTTTCTTATCCTTTATCTTATAATTTATCTCTTATCTTTTTATCCTGTAGTTTTTAATTTAAATTTTCTTGATCTTGATGTTTTATCTTTGTGTATGTGAAGCGTCTTTGAGATTTTTTAAAAGCGCTCTATAAATAAAATGTATTATTATTATTATTATTATTATTATTATTATTATTATTATTATTATTATTATTATTATTATTATTATTTATTTTTTATTATAATAAAATATAACTTAAATTAGAGTTAGGCTCCAAACCAGAGTTTACGGCCAGGGTCAAGAAAGGAAAGGGAGAGATGAAAGTCAGTTCTTTGGTGTTTCCTCTATTTGTTGTCACGACACAACACTGAGGTAAAAACCCCCACCAGGGGAGACACAACACTGAGGATAGATATATATATATATATATACACCGTGTAAATATATATATATATATATATATATATATATGTAACTGCTGTGTACCCGTCCCACCAAGAATCCACATTCAGGCTGGACTGGATGATGAGGCTTTTATTTTGGCAGCTGCAATGATCGAGACAATACACACACACAATGTGGTTAGCACCTCCACTGGTTTTCAACATCATTAGCAGCATGCTGGAAACTGCTAACAGCATATTAAATAAAGTGCATTTCAAAAGAAAAATCATAATAAATAATAAAATCGACATACATTTTAACAAGATACTTTTATCAGGTGATCGTATAGTGGTTTTAAGTTTTACAATAAATTTAACCAAACATATTTTTAAGTTTCATTTCAACCAACATCATCCTTTTTAAATATTTATGAAAATAGAAAAATATTATAACAAAAAAATTGGCAGTTAAAATAAATAACCAAATTGCCTTAAACCAGCAAACACATCAGACTACATGAATAACAGCAATGATATTGCTTAACAGTATGAGCCTGAAAATGTGACTTAAAATAATATAAAACGGAGCAGAACAATTTACCTGCAATGAGCGAGACAATACACACCAAAACGATGTGGTTAGCACCTCCACTGGTTTTCAACATCTATGATACAAAATACAAAGTTCGGCAAAACCAAGGTAAGTGACGGCAGAAACAAAACAAAAACACACCGAAATGGCAACTTGTTAGTTAGTTACATGACTGTGCATGGTAAAAGATTTATCATGTTAATTTTAATGCAGTTAATAAACCTTTTTGCAGAGCATCAAAAACTCGTGGCTCGGGCCGCTCGGTGGCGCAGTGGGTTAAGCAGCGGGCCATATACTGAGGCTACAGTCCTCCTCCTGCAGCGGTCGTGGGTTCGTATCCAGCCCGCGCACCTTTGCTGCGTGTCTTCCCCGTTCTCTCTCTCTACCCCTTTCCAGTCTGCATCTCCAATAAAGGGCCACTAGAGCCCAAAAAAACCTTTAAAAAAAAAAACTCGTGGCTTACCATTAGCAGCAAGCTGGAAACTGCTAACAGCATCCGGTTTCCGGTAATAAAAATAAGAGACCTGAACTTTACTTTGTACCAGCAGATGGCGCTGTTGGACTCGTCATTGCAGGACACATCCACAGATTATATAGATGTTTCCCTGCACCAACACAGCTGATTCTAATTAAAGGTCCTAATTAGCTTGTCACCAAGGTCTGCACAGTTCTGTTGATGACACAGGTACTTTTATCACGGTGTGCTGAAGCGAAATTCAATACTGAGGGTAAGATGGTTTCCTGATTGCTCAGACACAAACGAATTAATTAAAAATATCTATGCTTCATATAAGTGACCAAATATGCACTCATGTTTTCATAATGTTACCCAGTAACATTCGTTGTGTATTGTTTTGTATGTAATTGCTTATTTTATGGTGTAGAAAAAACGTTTAGCATGTTAGCTCGTTATGCTAACGGCTGTCACATAAGAACCCACTGACATTCTGAATGCTGTGTCTGAACAGGAGATGACCACAAGTTGTACTGTGTCTGAGCTGTGGTTGTGTGTCCCACTGTGTTTTCTCAGGTATGTTCTGTGCATATGTGCAATACTGTTTAATATTGTTTTTGCTGTTATGTCTGCAAAGTATGCAGACTTGGAGATGCAAGTAGCAATGACATTACATGTCTGATGACATTCCAGGGTTAGATTAAATAATTCTTAATTATGACAATGTTAGTATAGTGGGCAGTATCTGGGCCTGGGGTTCGATTCCCCGATGGAGAGACCAGCTATTTGGTACAATGGACATACATGACTGATACAAGTGAACAAAGGTCAATAGGATGAAAATGACTCCTCCACACACCAGTTGCCGTTGGCCTGCTAAAAAAGCTTTAATTGATGAAGTTTATTCTAAGATAAAACTGTGGATGTTCTGTTCACTCGTCAGTCCTGATCCAGAGGTCCAGCTTGTTAGACTCAGACCAGAGACCTTATGCATTTGCGACAAACCAAATAACCACTACACTACAGAAACTGTGCAGCAGGTTATTGATCATGATTCAATTCATTCAATCATTTAGTTTCTATTCCTCCTTAATCTTATACAAAACCATCTAGACAGGTATGTAGAGACATAGATAGTAGGACATTTTGCACTAGCTAGCTATAGGCTAGCTTTAGGAGCATAGCAACCTGATAACCGCCAGGTCTACACAGATTTTGACGTAGTCAAGCTGAACTTGAGATGCTCCAATTGTCTCATAATGCCAAGTGGACGAGAGTAGGTGACATAATCACCAGGTAGTTGGCTTCCAACTGCACCAACTCCTAAAAAATGGACACCTCCGAAATAGCCAATTTGTGAGCATCTACAATTGCGAAAAACTAGAAAATCACAAGTTTAGTCACATGTTGTCCTTTAACTGTCTGGGTGGTGTCCAGAGGAGACCAGACGGAAAACTGGTTTCTCATGAGACTCTTAATCTCAGGGTCGTGGGTTCGAGCCCCACGTTGGGCTGAAGTCACATTTATGAAGTTTGTTTGAAGTGTAGAGTCCAGGTTGAAGGCTAGCAGAAAGGAATCACCTCCACTGCTGTTCTGGTCACTGAGATGGATTTTATCTGCCAACAACGTTTAATGGAGAAAAAAAGGCTTGTTAAATCTACGATGTCTTAACCTCAGACAAGACTGTGATTTATAACTCATCCATCAGGGGCCTCATTTACAAAGAGTGCAATGCACAAAAAATGTCCGTACACCACTTTCTACGCTCGCGGTCTGATGTTCAGAAAGTTACTTGAATGTGAGAAGTTGTGGTGCTTCATGCACCGATCAATTCCGGCGTTTGCACATTTGTCAAGTTTTTTCTGGTGGCGACACTCACTGGCGATGCAGTGAAGTTGTCATGAAGTCACATGTGTCCCTGATGGTCTAATGGCTAGGATTTGGTGCTTTCACCACCACGGTCCAGGTTCAATTCCCAGTCAGGGAAGAAATGTCTGTTTTTCTCCTTCAGTTGTGTTTATTTTTTGTGCATCTGTCAGATGGTGGCTGCCTCACCTCTTCTTGATTCTCACAATGTATATATATATATATATATATATATATATATATATATATATATATATATATATATATAAGCCATATGTATACAACTTGAATACAACTTGAATACACCTTACGGTGATACTTGGACACGTCATCAGTGATTGACCCGGGGTCACAGGGTGTTTCTGGTCTTTAACAATCATACATCCTCCCGGGCGACCCAGCCGGGGGTGATCAATCCCCGGCTTGTGTCCAAGTAGCGCACCACAGATCCCCCCTACGGATCCACAGCACCACAAGGCCTTTTCTGCGGCCTCGAGGATGTTCTTGGTGGCTCTCCTCAACTGCAGTCCTCTAACTCCAAGGAGTTTGAGCACTCTCTGGAGTGAATGTCCTGCGAAACCTCTGCACTCAATTTCAACTGGCTCGCAGCGGGCTCTCCAGCCATTGCTCCGGCACTCTGTGGTGAGCTCAGAGTATTTGGCCCTCTTGCGCTCATTGGCCTCACCAATCCGGCCCTCCCAGGGGACAGTCAGTTCCAGCAGGACCACTTACTTGGTGGACTCCAAAGTTAATACCATATCTGGGCAGAGTGAAGTGGCAGCTATCTTAGCTGGGAACTTGAGTTTCCTTCCCAGGTCAACTTGGAGCTGCCAGTCACGAGCGGTAGCGAGGAGTCCTCCTGCGGAGTTTGGCTGGTGTTTTGCATTCTGCCCAGCTCTAACAAACGTGATTGACTGCTTCGGGGCGACCTGGGTCTTGCTGTTCTGTATCGCTGTACAGATGGAATCCACCAAGGATTTTAGAACTTGGTCGTGGTGCCAGCGATACCGCCCCTCTCCTAACGCCTTTGGGCAGCAGCTCAGAACGTGCTCCATGGTGCCCCTCCTCTGGCACAACTTGCACTCAGGCGTATCTGCCAGGCCCCAGGTGTGCAGGTTGGCCGGGCTTGGGAGGACGTCGTACACTGATTGAATGAGGAACTTTGTGCGCAGAGGTTCAGCTCTCCACAGTTCTTCCCAGGTGAGTTTGCGAGGTTCTGCATGCTCCCACCTTGTCCACGCCCCTTGCTCTGACATGCCGGCCATCTTGCTGCAGCGTTCCTCCTCCATCTCAGCACGTAACTCCTCTTGGACCAGTTGGCGCTTCTCCTTTCCACGAGCGTGGTCGTAGCGTGGCTTGGGAAAGCTGCCATGGCCTGCCCTCCCAGCTGCCATGGTTCCAACCAAGGTTTTATATATTTAGATAAGTCAGTCACACCTTGTTCAAACACTGGATGTAATTAAAAATAAATAAATGAACAAAGCTCCAAGTGTAGAACATCTCATATATTTTACATCTATTTTTCTCTGTATCATAGCAACCCACTGAACCCCTTGATGGACTGTCTCAGAACTTTAAAACATGGATGAAGCTTCATGAAAACAAGACGGAAGTTATTTGGTTTGGAAGGTGTGCCCGCTATGATCAGATTGGTGTACAACCTCAGAGGATATCAGAAAAGGCTCTGTGGTGCAATGGTAGTGCGTCTGACTCCAGATCAGAAGGTTATGTGTTCAACTCACATCAGGGTCATAATGAACCTTCAGTTTTGTTTTATCCATCCTCACGAGTTCACCAACCAGACAAACTTTAGCTGCAACAGAAAACTTTGATATGTACCTGGAATTATGCAAGTCTGCACAATCACCTGCCTTGAAGAAAGGAGGAACAATCTTTAAATAAAAGGAATTGCATTTGTTTATCTGATTCTGCAGATTCACACCTTTTAGAGTGGTTGTTGTGGCCGAGTGGTTAAGGCGATGGACTCGAAATCCATTGGGGATTCCCCGCGCAGGTTCAAATCCTGCCAACAACGATTCATGTATGAATGTTAATCTTAATCCTAATCTCAGGGGTGTGGGGTTGGGCTGAAGTCACATTTATGAAGTTTGTTTGAAGTGTAGAGTCCAGGTTGAAGGTGAGCAGAAAGGAATCACCTCCACTGCCGTTCTGGTAACTCAGATGGATTTTACTGGGTGAGACTGGTGACATCATCAATGACATCACATGTATTTGATGACAGTCCAGGGATGGATGAAATTATTTGTATTTATAACAATGTATCTGAAGCATGTAATTGATTTGTTGTTATCAAATGTAGCAACAGCGCCCTCTGCTGTTTATATTGAAACGTAAACATTTAGTTTAACATTCTGCAGTGTACAACATAATCTCAGGTATCTGAGACTCTATGGAAACCATCCCAATCTCATGCACAGTGCAGTAACATCAGAAATTATAACCGGTGTTGTAGTTTGTTAAGGATCTGGGGCCTCATTTATAAAAGAGTGTGTAGGGTTCATACTAAAAGTGTACGTGCGCTCAAAAGCCGAAAATGGCGTGCGCACAAAAAAATCCTGATTTATAAAACCGTGCCATCTGCGCGTAATGTTCTCTTTATAAATCAAAGTCCAGCTGGAAGGTTGCACACGTGTATTCGCCTCCTACCCCGCCCCCTACACCTCATCTGCTGAAACCACGCCCACAACTAACTCCGCCGGCTGGAGCGTCCGCCATTGTTTGGAAGCGGTGGATCGTGTGGCTGTTTCAACGAGGGACAGTAATAATGAGGTTTTGCATCGACATTTACCCTCATAAAAGGATCAGTACCAACAGCATGGACCCGGCAACTCAGGTCTTGTGTTGTGGGCCCTGTGGCTTAGTTGGTCAAAGCACCTGTCTAGTAAACAGGAGATCCTGGGTTCAAATCCCAGCAGAGCCTCTAAACTCAAATGTCTTGAGATGAGATGAGAGAGTAGCTAAACCAAAGTGTCCTCTAAAATGTGAATGTGAGTTAGGAGACCAGATCTAACTATCTGAAGGTTAGCATTAGCATACCGAGGAGAAGGTGAAATATTTAACCAACCATGTGGAAGACCAGACATTGGATACATTTTTCCACAAAGTCTGTGTTTTTTATCATTACAGGAGTGTATATATTTGTATATATTTAATTTATTTGATGAATTGTCTCTTTGTAGGCCATGGTCTCTGCAGGGTCTCATATGTAGAGATCTTTATGATTGTTCAGATGCTGCTGTGGTAAGTTTGTTCATTCAGTTGTTCAGTGGAACAGGTTTGTGTACTAAATATCTCACAGTGAGGTGGAATAAATAAATAAGGTGGGTTCATTCAACTGATACTTCAGTCATTCTAAAATGTGTGAATGAGTTTTAAAGAGACCTACCACCACCGACGTAGACACAACACCTGGGCCTTAAAGCTCAAATGAAGGTTCCCATGTTCACGTAGGACTGTGGCCCAACACACCTATGGAAACATTTACCGGTAAAATCATTAGTATTATTGATACCTGTACTGGTCTGGAGTGAACCCAATCGCAGCACAGATGAAGCAGGTTGTTGTATTTAAACAGTGTTTATTTGGAGGTTATAGCAGGTCAGAGCAGCAGCAGGGACTGGATCCAGAGTTGGATCAGTTCCTAGAGGATGTTAGCTGGTGTCGTGCAACAAAGGGAGTGCTGGTTCACTTATTACACAGTTATTCATAATTATAATTATAATAATAATGAAAATGACATATCAAATTGAATCATCAAAATGAAAAAATCCAAACGGGGCACAGGCAACTTATCAGGAAATAATAATAAACAGCACAATCAGTCTGAATGTAGCTGTTATTCTCTGCGTGCCAGACTGTTGCCAGGGTTGGTGCTATAGAATAAGAGTGAAGGAAGTCGTCACTACACACCTACAAAATACCTCTTTACTGCTATTAACGTTGTGATGTTATTGTTTGGACACATGCAGGTCACTCAGATTCAAGGTCTGATGCTCGACATCTGAGATACCGAGGTTTTGTATGAAAGCTTTGATTCTGTCTCTCTCCATTTGTTGTTTTTATTATCATGTCATACATGTTTCCGCCCAGTTTGGAACAGGGGACCTTTCGCGTGTTAGGTGAACGTGATAACCACTACACTACGGAAACAGACATGCTTTGAAAACGACGGGCATAAAAATAAAAGTCCTGTAAAAAACTCTGCTACAATTCTTGACAGTAAGATGGATACTGCAGGTTTTCTCCTGGCTGCTCTCAAAGACTCATGCTGATGTTAACCATTACACCATGGAACCCACTTCTGCTGTTACTGATAAAGTAAAACCAACCATTTTAAAATAAAGGCTCTAAATTGTCTTGTTCTAAAGATTCTCTCTCACACACACACACACACACACACACACACACACACACACACACACACACACACACACACACACACACACACACACACACACACACACACACACACACACACACACACACACACACACACACACACACACACACACACACACACACACACACACACACACACACACACACACACACACACACAGCTGACAGGTTGTTGTGGCCGAGTGGTTAAGGCGATGGACTAGAAATCCATTGGGGATTCCCCGCGCAGGTTGGAATCCTGCCAACAACGAGTAATGTTTGAATGTGCAAGACGACTGCCCAATTTGCAGTTATTAACCATATCCAGTACTGTCCTTCAAAAGTAATCAGTTGGATTCCCTTGTGGTACATTTTGTATTTTCTACCCAGCATGGTAATACCCATGGATGATTTTTAATTTTACCACAACAGGACAAATTATATGAAGTCATACATTTATTTCTAACATGAATGATTTGAAGATAGGATTTTTTTTCTCGTTACGCCCGCCATTTTCAAAGCATGCAAGTTTCTGTAGTGTAGTGGTTATCACGTTCGCCTAACACGCGAAAGGTCCCCTGTTCAAAACTGGGTGGAAACATGTATGACTTTGCAATATTATTTTGTTGATTTTTCTCGTCATGCCCGCCGTTTTCAAAACATGTCAGGCACTAGCTCCACCACCAGACCCCAGCAGCATCACCACCAGACCCCAGCAGCATCACCACCAGACCCCAGCAGCATCACCACCACACCCCAGGAGCTTCCACCACCAGACCCCAACAAAAACTCAACAACCTCAACAACCCGGCTCACCTGGAGTCACCCAAAGACCCGGCTCACCGTCCGAACCCGGGGACCCGCTTTTAAGCCCCCGACCGACCACTGGAGTGAAAGAGCCAGCCCTTGGGCCTGGAGGACCAGGGCCCTGGTACCCTAAACACCCAGACGCTCCTAGCACCATGGACAGCACTCTGTCAGATGCTCAGGCGCATATTGCTTTTCACTCATGTTCTGGTTTCAGGACCACCATAAAACCACAATAAAAGCTGAACAGGGTTCCATGGTGTAATGGTTAGCACTCTGGACTTTGACTCCAGTAATCTGAGTTCAAATCTCAGTGGAACCTGTCAGTCTCCCACACAACCAGGTACAAAGGTATCAAGGTTTTACCCACATGATGTTGTAGTATCAATCCACGAGGCTCCACCTCAAAAAACAACACGGGGAAATGGAAACATGGACACCATTAGACCTGCTTTAGGGGGCTGGAGTTACCCTAAAATGTCCATAAGAACCCTTAAATATGTGATGAATGTATCTAATATCATGAGTATGTTCTTGAATGATGTTTAAGCAGTTTATACAGTCGTTTTCAGCTAGTGATGCTAAGGATGGTCACTGATCAATACAAAGGATCATTTCCAACAGTTGTTTCCCTTCACAGTTCCAAACAAATCTGATCAATTTTAAGAGATAATCAGAAAGAAATCAGTCTTAGAAGAGATCTGCTTCATTCATATCTGAGAGAATTGTGCTGGGTCACATGATGTCATTTAAGCTGGTTAGTTAGTTGACAGAGTTGTAGGATTTTTGACACTGTCAGAAGATTTGAAAGGAACGTTATTGAACGTTATATTGAACGTTTCAATATAAACAGCAGAGGGCGCTGTTGCTACATGTGATAACAACAAATCAATTACATGCTTCAGATACATTGTTATAAATACAAATAATTTCATCCAACCCTGGAATGTCATCAGACATGTGATGTCATTGATGATGTCACCAGTCTCACCCAGTAAAATCCATCTCAGTGACCAGAACAGCAGTGGAGGTGATTCCTTTCTGCTAGCCTTCAACCTGGACTCTACACTTCAAACAAACTTCATAAATGTGACTTCAGCCCAACGTGGGGCTCGAACCCACGACCCTGAGATTAAGAGTCTCATGCTCTACCGACTGAGCTAGCCGGGCTTCAGGTGCTGTTTCGAGACGGTAGAAAGTACCGGGATAGTGAGATTTAGAAAAAGGTGAGTGAAACGTTGCGTGAAGCAGCATTTGTAGGAACACCAGACCAGATCAAGCTCCGCTGGAAGACGCTGAAAAAGGAGAACTACAGGACCAAGAAACAAAACGGTACCAGCGGGTCCGATTATCCGCCGTGCTGCTATAATAATTATTCTATATACCATTTTATATACATACATTTTGCTGAATCCCCACACAATCACTACCTCATGTCTCCTCTTCCCTGTATTTGGTAAAAATCAACAAGATTATAAATTGTTCTCACAGATTTCATCTCTCCACCGGCTGGGTTCAAATAAAACAAAACCTGAAGGTAAAGTGTCACCTGCAAAGTTTAAAGCAGAATTGAGCAGCATTTCCTGTCATGTTTAAGAGGAACAACCACTGAAAGTTCCTCCAGGACTTTTCAAAACCTCTGAAATGCCTTATATTTGAAAAAACATGAAGAAAAAGATGAAAAAAAACACTCCAAATATGACCTGAGTAGCTCAGCTGGAAGAGCATCAGACTTTTAATCTGAGGGTCCAGGGTTCAAGTCCCTGTTCAGGTGGATTAACTGCTGACAGCTATTTCTGACTGTTAAGTAATGACATGGTCCTTTTCAATATTCATCTTAAACTATTAAAAAAACAAATGGAGGAAAGACAGAAACAAAGTTCTCATGCGAGACCTCGGTATCTCAGATGTCGAGCATCAGACTCTTAATCCGAGGGACCTGCATGTTTCCAAACAATAATGTAACAATGTTAATGGCAGCAAAGTGGGACTTGTTCACTCTGAGCCAGGACAAAAACTAGTGAAAGTCTAGATTAAAGATAACGAGGAGGAAGCCGGAGAACAAGCTGCAGCAGAACAATGTGAGAGATGTCCGATCAGGGAGGAAGAAGAACAGGCTTCAGGCAGAAGGAGATCCAGATAGATGGAGGTCTCATCTTCCACCTCATTCATGGTTTTGCTACTGCTCCATCATCGTCTCCTACGGCACCAGGAGATGCTGGACCCGTCCACCTCCCACCTGTCTGTCTCTAGCATTCTCCTGGTACTTCACCGCATGTTTAGCTGAAACCCAGCTGCTATCTCCACTTCAACAAAACACAAACACCTTTTATGTGATTCTGATCAGAGTATTGTTGTCCATGTAGACATACGTGTTGACTGAGAAGAGAAGGGCTTTCAACAAACACAGCATTGACACAGCTAATAGATGACTGTCTAATGAATGTTGATTCTAAGAGAATTGTGGGGTCTGTATTGCTAGATTTTTCTGCCGCATTTGACATTATTGATCATAATCTTCTGCTTGAAAAACTCTTGTGTTATGGTTTTACCTTACCTGCATTGAAGTGGATAAAAAGCTACTTATCCGGTAGATCACAGAGAGTATACTACAATGGGAGTCTCTCAGATACCAAATATATTTACACTGGAATCCCACAAGGAAGCTGCCTGGGGCCTTTGCTGTTCACCATATTCACAAATGATATGCCATTGGTCCTAGACAGGGCCAATATAGCCATGTATTCTGATGATACTACTCTGTATATGTCTGCTACTAATGTTGAAGATCTGTCTGTAGCTCTCAACAAGGAACTACAATATATATCAGAGTGGTTGGTGAATAATAGGATGGTCCTGAACATCTCAAAGACCAAATCTATTGTATTTGGATCACAGCATATGCTCAAGTCAAAGCCCAAACTGTGTCTGCATCTGAGAGATGTGGAAATTGAGCAGGTAGATGAAACAAAATTACTTGACACTAGACAGTCAATTAACATGGTCCACTCATATTGAAAACATAACTAAGAAAATGGGAGGGGGATTATCGATGATTAATAGATGTGCTGAATTTTTAACTCCAGCATCAGCTGTCCAGGTCATACAGGCACTAGTGATATCCCACCTTGACTACTGTCCAGCTGTGTGGTCCAGTGCAGCTAAAAAGGACTTGCGTAAATTGCAAATAGTCCAGAATAAAGCAGCTCGCCTTGCTCTTAAATCCACTACTAGATCTAATACACAATCACCGGAAGCTGTCATGGCTGTTTGTGGAGCAGAGATTAGCTTCTAGTTTGGCTGGATTTTTTAGGAACATTTGTTCAAATAAAAAGCCAGAATGCTTATACAGAAATATTAATTACACTAGTGATAGACACAGACATAACACTAGACATGTTGCAATGGGTCGATTCACAATGCCTAAGCCGAGAACTGAGGCAATGAGGAACACAGTCATGTACAGGGCAATGACTTTCTGGAACTCTTTGCCAGCATGTATTACAGAAAAAATAACGATAAAAGGCAGTTTAAGAAACGACTGAAGGACTTTCTTATACACAATGAAAATATTGTAATTTAACTTTTAACTTTTTTTATGCTGTAATGAATTGTTCTCTCTTGCAATATTTGTATTTTTATTTTTAATTAAATGTTTTTGTATGTATTTTGTATGATACTTTGAGGACCCCAGGAAGAATAGCTGTTGCCAAGTGTAACAGCTAATGGGGATCCTAAATAAACTAAACTAAACTAAACTCTGTCTTCTCAATATCAGATCACTAACCAATAAGGCCCTTCTCATCTCTGATCTCATCACCGACAAAACTCTGGACATTCTCTGCCTCACAGAAACGTGGCAACAGCCGAATGATTTCACCCAGTTAAATGCAACCACCCCACCTGGCTTTTCCTTTTTTAGTAAACCCCGCGCCACTGGGAGGGGGGGGGGGCCTGGCTCTCATCTACCGTAACAACATAAAAGTCACTGCTCTCACTGTCCCCCAACACTCCTCCTTTGAATGCCTAGCTGTAAAACTCTCTGGACCAAAACCCATCATCATTGTCACCATCTACAGACCACCAAAACCCTCCGCTGTTTTCCTTACTGAATTCTCATCACTGTTAACATTTGTATGCACAATGTCCCCTACTGTTATCCTCCATGGCGACTTCAACATTCATATTGACGACCCATCCTGCACCCTGGCAAACGACTTCACATCACTCCTGAACTGCCTTGGTATCACACAACACGTCAACCTCTCAACACATAACAAAGGTCACATTCTCGATTTAATCTGCTGCACAGACATAACTCCCGCCAACCTGACTATCATGGACTTCCCCATCTCGGACCACAAAGCCATACTTTATGACATCCATACCCAACTTCACAAAATCAAAGAACAACGGATCATCTCCTTCAGGAACATCAAACACATCAACCCCACAGATCTCTCTACCCTTATCAGCTCCTTCCCCAATCCCCCCTCATCCTCCTCCCCTGCTGACCTGGTAAACCACTACAACAACTGTCTCTCCTCCTCCCTCACTGCCCTGGCTCCACTGAAAACCCGCTCAGTTTCATTTACCCACTCCGCCCCCTGGTTCACCCCCGACCTCCACCAGCTCAAAACCACAGGCCGTCGACTGGAGCGACTCTACTAAAAGACCGGACTCACTGTGCACAACCAAATGTACTCCGGCCACCTCCACCACTACAATAATGCACTTAATACTGCCAAATCATCATATTACTCCAACCTCATTAACTCTGCCACAGGAAACAATAGAGTCCTTTTCTCAACTGTCAACCACTTACTTCAGCCTCCAAAAACCCTCCCTCCAGACATCTCCACCGACCAGTGCACCGCCTTCCTGGACTTCTTCAGCTCCAAAATAAACATCATTCACCATCAACTGGCCTCAACACGCACTCCCACAAATGACCCACCCTGGATAACTACCACCAACCAACCTCTCTCCAGCTCTCTCACCAATTTCACTCCGGTATCAGAACACACCATCTCAGAACTCATTCGTAAAGCCAAAACTACCACCTGTCAGCTTGATCCCCTTCCCACCCTGCTTGTCAAAGCATGTCTGCCATCCATTTCCCCCATGATTACTGAAATAATAAACTCTTCCCTCACCACTGGAACTGTTCCCCCAATCCTCAAACTAGCTGCCATCACACCCACCCGAAAAAAACCCGGTGCAGACCCATCCGACCTCAATCACTACAGGCCCATCTCCAACCTTCCCTTCATCTCCAAAACTCTGGAAAGGGTGGTTGCAGCACAATTACAGTCCCACCTCAATTCAACTTTTCGATAGGAAATATTTATTGATCAATTTTAAATCTACCTTATAGGCTGTTATTAATAAATGTTATCATTAAGGGAGAAAAATAAATTCCATGACTTTTCCACAACTTTTGAGGTGAACTTATGTTTCCAAAACTTTTCCAGGCCTTGAAAATGACATTTTCAAATTCCATTTTTTCAAAACATATGAACCCTGATTTACCCAGGTCAGATTTGGCCCATGGCCTCTTAGGCTAAGTGGGCTGCAGGCAGGGCCACCGCAAGGGGTGTGCGAACCGTGCGACCGCACGGGGCCTCGCGCCCCAAGGGGCCTTGCGCTATGGCCCGTTTTTTTTTTTTTCATTTTTTTTTTTCGTTTTTTTTCATTTTTTCCCTTAAATATCAACAGTCACGTTCCATTACAGACCTAAATGTGTACTAGTCTGTGCATATCAATAAATATATGTGCAATTATGCGCGTGTCTGTTGTTCAATACAACTGATCAGACCAAGCGCAGACACAAGCTGCTCTGATCCACACGGGGGGAGTTGGAACAAACTGTCACACAATGTCGAGAGAACGAGACAGATTCAGGAAATTTCCATCAGGGAATGAAAAAAGAAAAAAACTAAAGAATATGGAAGAGTTTAATGCCTCTCTGAAAGGCTCGTTTGATAAATTTGTTACAAAAATCACAGATCCGACCGGGTCTCAAGCAGCAGTGGGGCCCCGCGTCGAGGCAAGAGATGATGATGAGGCAGGGGAAGGTATCCAGTATTTTGCTAATTGGAGAGTTAAAATTGCGCATATAGACACCCGATCCGACCTGAAAAACCCAAAATTTCAAGGGCCCCCCCCCCGGCCATTTTGCACAGGGCCTCGCAAATCTCCCAGACGGCTCTGGCTGCAGGTATGTCAATAGCAAACAGAATGAGACAGTGCTTTAAGTGGGCCGGTACGCACCGGTATGGAGTACCCACACTTCTCAATATTAGCGTCTGGCGTACCAGGACTTTTTACGGCGTACCGGGACTTCTCATGAGCTCACAGTACTCTGTTCTCTCCTTGCCATTTGGCTATACAGTTGCGTTGGCATGACAATGCGGCTAGGGCTGCAACAATTCGTCGACGTTGTCGACAAAAATCGATAATCAAAATTGTCGACAATGAATTCCATTGTCGACAATTGTCGCCAGTTGTGTTTTTCCAATGGAGTGAGGCGTCTCACTTCAATACAATCTCTATGTCTCAGCCGAGTGGTCGCGGTCAAACAAAAATGACGGCGTCCTGTACAGCAGCTGCATGTAACAAAACTTCAAAAGTTTGGGAGCATTTTAGCCTGAATACGGCAAATAAAAAGATTACTTGCAAGGTTTGCAAAGCATGCTTATCACGGGAGCACGTCGGTAATGCACGAGCATTTGAAGAGAAAGCACGTGGGACAGTTGAATGAAACGGACTCGCCTTGGTAAGATATTAAGCGTATTTTGGCTTTAAAGGAGAGCTTTAACGTCATGCCTGACTGTTCCTGACAAAATTATTTTAAATTAAATGCACGCAGACCGAAAAAGAGCCACCATGGACCCCTTTCTGCAAAAGAACCAGACGTGTAGCCGCAACAGGCGACTGCCCTCACTGATCAATACTGCAGCTGATCTGTGATATGAGCAGCTTTCATGGTTGATGGTGACGGGTTTCAACAAATGATACACCAGTTCAACCCAGAGCACGTCCTGCCATCCAGAACCCATTTTACCATCTTGATGGAGAAGAAATACAGGACGTTTTATTTTTATTTTTTTTATAATTTATTTTTTATATAACACAATTGCCTGTCCTTAAAAAATGAAAAATAATGGACAGAGGTTTATTTATTTATGGATTTATGTCTATACTGACTGATCACTGTGCCTGTCCTTGGTTTTAGATAGGACATTTTATTTACTTCTTGTATGAACAGCAGCAAAGTTGAATAAAATATCTTTTTTTCATTGATGTACCCATCTTTCTCGTGTTTATTACCATTTGCCACATAATTAAAGCAACCTCATACTAAATTTAAGAAAAAATTACTAATTATCCGATTAGTCGACTAATCGTTTCAATAGTCGGTGACTAGTGTTGAGGAATTTACCAAAACCATTTCAGAAGTCCGCTTTGTGTTATAGTGAGTTTTATTCAGCCGGCGGTGAGCGGATCTACACAGACCAGAGTCTGGTTGATATGCCGACCCCGAGAGATTTTACAACAGGGTTTTTATACAAGAGGCCTGTGATCTTCCAATTCGGGACTACCCCCTGAGTCAGGAAGTCCATATATGGTCCTCTTCTCTGCAGGGGCTAGAAGTCAAAGCCACTCCCACGGTGCCATCTCGGCAGGGATTCAAGACGCCGGAACTTGTGTGAGACAATAGGTCACAGACGAAAAGTAATTTACAGTTGCATGGATTCTGTGGCCAAATGTCCCCATCAGGCATTTGGCATGACTGTCATTAAGTTCCAAATCACCCCATGGGGTGCTCTAGTGTTCCAAGTCTGTTTGAGGCAACTTCCAGGTGTCGTCTGCAGGGGGGGTGGGTAGGGAGCTGGGTAGGAAGTTGAAGCTAACACAAAGGTGTTGGGTCCTAGTTCAAAGCCCTGCAGGAGGTAGGACTGCGGCAATCTGCAAGGCGTCGTTGTCCCTGCAGGGGGGCCAAGCTGTCACAATGCTTCATCACTAGTCGACTATTAAAATAGTCGTTAGTTGCAGCCCTAAACGCGACTGCCCCTCGGGAAACGTTTACTCAATAATATCATGTTGTTGGTCCTTGTAACTGCCCACATGTCAGTTTAATATTCTCATTTATTTATGTATTTTTTGGTTCCTACCTGCCCATTATTGTGCGGACGTATTGTTTGTATTTTTGTTTCTAGACAGTACCACTTTTATCAACACCACCTGGCAAAGCGTGGCAAGGGAGAGAGCATACGGATGGTTGTTTCCACACGCGATAAAATGAATGTAAAGATAAATAGTAACAACACTAAATACACAAAGAAGACGAAGACAGAAGAAAAGACAAGATTCAGCCCTTTTGGTAGTGTGCAGGCTACGAGGTGTGTTAATCGTGTGTCTGTGTAATTACATTAAGCTACAAGCCTGAATTTGCACGTGTATTTACATGATTGCTTGTTCACCTTAATTTTCTTTAGTTCTCACGGGTCGGTCGGTGACCGGGAATGAACCCTGTTTTTAAAACGAGCTCGGGTCTCATGTTTTCTACCGGGAGGAGCTACAGTCCTCCTAAATATGTGAATTTGCCCTTTTAAGTTTCACTACAATCAAATATTTTAGTCTAAAATAATAGACAGTCGAGTTAGCCATGCGGCTCCGTTCTAATGAGCTGCCTTATTTTTGGTATGAATTTACATTACAGCTGACAATGATGCCGCATCAGCTGCACAGAAAACGGGTGTGGCAATAATTACACGCGCTTTTGTCTGTGTTGACAGGAGTGGACGCAGCTCGTGGTCCGCCTGGACATCTGGCACCTGATGCGTCGCTTCGCGTCGGGTGTCACCACCGAGAGCCACGAGCTGTACCCCACCTTCATGAGGCAGCTGTCTTACTGCATCTTCCAGGTGGACCCCGAAGATGCCCACCGTCTCATCAGGGCAAAGCGGTCAGATCTGGAGGGGAGAGGCGGGATGGTTGGACTGACGGACGCCGAGGTGATCCGGAGGATCACCAGGGAGGAGTAGAGGCTCCACTGTCGGCGCAGGACGCGTGGGGCCGAGGACACGTCGCTCCTCATCCAGGACCTCCTGGACACCTTCGGCAGACCCGCAGGACGCAACACCCTGGACATCCCGCTCCTGGACGCTCTCCGCATCCAGAACATCTGGAGTACGCAGAGGTGCCACCTCAGCTGCATTCAGGTCCCCCCCGGTGTCCAGCTGTACACCCAGACCAGTTTAGATCGGTTCAGGACCCCCCGGTGTCCAGCTGTACACCCAGACCGGCACGCTGACCAAAGGGGGGGTCAGTCTCCCAGTCTACCACTACGCCAGGGGCTCCGCCTCCCTGGAGTCTTTCCACCTCCACCGGTTCATCCCAGGTACGTGCACTCGTGTCTGTCGTCAGGAAAAAAATGTCATTTCATACGAGCTTGAACCTGATTTTGATTCAAACAAATGTCTCCCCTTAGGAACGTCTGCTAGCGCCAAGTACTTTCAGGCGTTCCTGGTCGACGGACTGGTGAGGTGGAACGAAGACCGCGCAGCGGCGACTCTGGATGCAGCTGAGAAAGAACCTCTGCACTCCTACAGTGGCCACCTCAAACACGCCCTCATCCACGGCGACTACGTGGCCATCAGGGAGACGGTGCTGGCGAGCCCGAGGCTGATGACTCAGACTGAGATTCAGCTCTTTGAGCTAAATCAGCGGACTCTGTCCCAGTGGTAAGAGCTCCGACACTGAGCCAGAGTCTGTACTTGCATTCGTCTTGTAGTGAAACATCCTGATGTCGACCTGTCTCTGTTTGTCCAGGTTCAGCCGTCGGCAGAAGAGGTGGGAGAGGACCGTGCTGTGGCCACGGATCCTCTTCTTCCATCCAGAGGGCTGTCCCTGGTACAGGGGGGGCAGGGGCTTTGACTACAACTGGCCAGAGGAGCAGCCAGGACCCTCTTCCAGGGGCCTCCCACCACCACCTCCTCCTCATCCTCCTCCTCCAGGGGCCTCCCACCACCACCTCCTCCTCATCCTCCTCCTCCAGGGGTTCCGCTGCCTCCTCCTACACCGGCCGTGTCCAGGACCACGGTCTACAGGAGGAGGAAGGCAGCCGAGGCTGCAGCCGCCGCAGGACAAGCACCACCAGCAGCAAAAAACAGAAAGCCCATTGTTGTGCCCACCCATGTGCCCATGTGAACTCTGAACTTATAAATGATTATGAATTCATGATTGGGTGAACATTTTCAGACCAGTAAAGGCCGAAAGCCATGGTGTCTTTTTATGACCCCCAGTTTATAACCCCCTGCCGCATGCCGCATGGCCTCAGAACAAAGGGAGCAGTGGAAAATCCCCAGAGAAGAGACCCCCCAAAGTTTACGACACCTGGGGGTGATGAAACACTGTGAAAATTCCACTGAAACCAGCAGGGAGTCTGTGATCCACTGAGGGGCGGACTGGACTTACAGTAAAACCTCCTCCAAAACCTTTAAATACCAGGAGCGCCCAAAAGACTCTCTCTCTTCTCTCCAACTTCCATCGGTGAACAGCTGGATCCTCTGGCTCCGGGCCAAGATCCCATCTCCTTTCTCCCCCCCGGCTGGGGGGAGGCGGAAGGCCCGCAACGGACCGGGCCTGCGGGGCCCGCCCGTTGAAGCCGCGGTCCGCATTAACTCTTGGTCTCAACTTTTCATCCGGAGCTCCGACTCCCACCTCACGTGTCCCCGGTCCCTGGGAGCTGGAAAGGGGGGAGAGCCGCTTCAAAGCTCGGCCTGATCAAGGGTGAGACCCGTTCCTCTTTCCTAACTTCTCTCTCCGAGTTTCTCTTGGAAGGACCTCTGGCCAGCCTGCCCAGCGCAGACCGAGACGCATCCCGCCGCCCCGTCCGGGGCCACGCGCTCATCAGCCCAATGGGCACCCGCACTCCGAAGAAGTGGACCGGCCCTGCGCGCACCCGAGACGACGTGATAGCCTCCGACCGGGGGGGGAGCGCCTGCTGCTGCACGCTGCACCACCGTCCCCTTTTGATTCCAGAGTCAGGAGGAGGAGCGGTTTAATTTAGTTTAGTTTATTAAGAATCCCCATTAGCTGGTACCATAGTAACCAACTAGTCTTCCTGGGGTCCACAAAGAACAACAACAAGAATATAAAACAGTCAATCACACCATCCACAATATATCATACATTTACAAATACAATTATAAAATATCTGATGTTAAAACACTTAAGACAAACATTTAATAATTATATGAACCTAAAATTCATTTGCACTAAAACACACAACGGAACCATTCGACATACAGCCAAGTCAACATTATAATCTAAACTCTAAAATCTAAAATAAGATTTAAGTTTCTTTTTAAATACTTGTTTACTTTCTATAAGACAGAGATAGTGAGGCAGATTATTCCACAGGGTTATTGCTCTATAGACAAAAGATCGTGATAAGGCATTTGTTCTTGGGTGAGGCAGCTCCAGCTGACCTTTGCTGGACCCTCTAGTGTCATGGTCATGCACAGTACGTCTAAAAACAATATGTTTAAATAAAAAGTCAGGAGTTTTACTGATCAAGACAGACTTAAACATCACAGCTGTGTTTAAAGCTAACCTGTTGTTGTGCAACTCAGGTAGCTAAGCTGATCAGTTATCGAAGGCTTATTAATAATTGTATTCAAGAATTATTAATAATTAATAAAGTCGACTATTTATCAAATTGAATGACCAACATGACAAATAAAATCCTCGGGGCACCACCCTGGGGCCTTAGTCCAGGGAAAATGATAACTTAACAGCAGAATATCAGTCTCAAAGTAATTACTATACCCATTTATTAATTGAAGGAGTGAGATCCGAACCCTGGCTCTGCTCAAACAATCAAATGTGACCAAATTGCAGGAAACAACAAAAACCACTCATTAAAAATCAATCAGAATTTATTTACATACGGGTATCAAAGCAGATGTAAATAAATACCCAATAAATCCTGATGGCACACTACATTATTATAAAACCATTAATTAACTAGGAAAACATCAATAAGAATGAAATGAAAGTTAAATGCATGGAATGAAAAAAAGAAATCAAAGCAATAATAAAGATGATAAAGAACATCTACAGTTCAAAACATTTAAAGATGGCGAAACCCTCTTTAAGCCACGTGCAAATTTAGACCGGATGGTGATCCCGGCGTTTGAACCGTGATCAACTGCAGAAAACAACGACTACCAGATAATCAAACACGATAATGATAACAATGATGATGGTGTATGCAGTAATCTCAGTTCGGAACACAGATTTAGCTCTGAAACGCTCCAAATTACTGATAACTAGGGATCACGACTTCACACAGTTCTGAACCGCTCAAGTTCTACTGATCACTGCTCACGGCCTCACGTCTCCTCTGGTGCCTGCGGGCTTTGTTGACTGCGGGTCGCAGTCCTGCTGGGGGTTTCCCAGTCAGGCTCTCGCGTCCCGTCTCTTCCCCTGAAACGGATTAGACAGCGGCGGGGCCGCCTCGTGCCGGGCCGTGCTTCCGGACCAACGGAGGCTTCTCACGCATTTCTAGGCGCGGCGGGGGACCGGTCTCTCCTTGCCGTGCTTCCCTGCTCGCCGGTCGCCGACGCGCGGCCGTCCAGGCCCCAGGAAAGCTCACAACCGGGCGAGACGCCGGCCGTCCGTCCAGGAACCCGTTCCGATCCCTGCGCGGTCAGCAGACAGGGGCTCGGAGCGGGGAATGGGGCTTCAGTCGCAGTGTCCCAGTCTGATGGCCGAGAGCGCGTGGGCGGCGTGAGCTCGGATCTGCAAAACTTAAACAGGACAGAGTTTAGTGGGAGCCGGAGCCTCCCGGAGACCGTGGCTCCGTGGACCGCAGGTCCAACGGACCGGCCCGATCCGATGCGGGCCTTACACCTCCCCCCAGCCGGGGGGAGAAAAGGAGATGGGATCTTGGCCCGGAGCCAAAAGATCCAGCTCGGATGAGATGAAGTGGAGAAGAGAGAGAAAAAGGGAGCAACCGAGGGATTTGAGTCCTCCGCGTGCTGCGGTGACGTCGTCGGTGCCTCGTTTGCGATTGGATGCGAGCCGCTTGTAGGCGCCGCCCCCCCCCCCCACGCAAGGCATGCTGGGGGATTGTAGTTCATGGCACGGCGGCCTGTTCAAAGAGGCAGTACCCCCCTTCGAGGCCTGGCTTTTTGGGCTCCGCTGCGTCCGGCCCCCCCAGGTGTCGTAAACCCCCAGGGAGTCTGTTCCCTGGCAGAAACCCTGCTGATTCACTGTTTTGATCTCGGGCCATGCAGCGGGGGTCATAAACTCGAGCCAGGCCGCATTGGTCATAAACTGACCAGGAGGTTAGCAGCAGGGGTTATAAACTCTGACTTCAGGAAGAAGGGCCAAAGTCTGGCTTCACTGGTCTTCATAATCCTGAAATTGTTCATATACATTTATAACAGTCCACATGAGCATATGGGCGAGGCCCAACACTGTTTACTACTGTCAACCATGAGAGAGAATCATGCATGCGGTTAATATTTGATCTTGTAGAGCAACCCAATACCAGGCGTGCAGCCTTATTTTGGGCAATCTGCAGCTTTCTGAGCTCACCTTTAGCGGCAGATCCCCAGACCACAGAACAATACTCAAGGTGACATAAAACTATGCTCTGCACAATCTGACAACACAGCCCCCATCATCAAAGAATTGTCAATAGCTCTAAACCAGTCATCAGTCATTTTTATCAAAGCAGTAGACGTGGAATGGCTAGGTCTATAGGCATGCTGAGACCTAGTTATCAAATTATTCATAAAGAAATAATCATGAATCTGCATATATACAACCTTTTCCATGATTTTGCTCAGAACAGGAATAATGCTAATCGGTCTGGAGTTGCTCTCATTAAAAACAGATTTTTTATCTTTGGGTATAGGGACAACTTTAGCTGTCTTCCACAGCATAGGAGTTTTGCATACACATAAACATCTGGAGAGGCGGGAGACCTCTTGGATTGGGGACTCCGACCAAAGACCCGGCAGGAACACCTGATCGGCACCCGGAGACCCGAGGAGGCGTCAGGTTTTGAGACCTGGGTGTATTAGTTTAACTGGGAGTGTTTCAGAGCTAAATCTGTGTTCAGAGCTGAGATTACATTATCATCATGACTGTTGTCATTAATTTGTAGTCACCACTTTCTGCTAGTCATTCATGTTTTAAAGCGCCGTTTTGCCAGTTGATCACGGTTTAAACACCGGGATCACCATCCGTTCTAATTGCACGTGGTCAGGGCTGGGCCATCTTTAGATACCACAGCCACGTTTGCACGGCAGAGGTTCTTAATCATCTTTATCATTGCATTTGATTTCTTTTACATCCCATGCATTTAAGTTTCATTTTATGTCATTTCTATTGATATTTTCTAGTTAATTAATGGTTTTATAATAACGTAGTGTGCCATCAGGATTTATTTGGGTATTTATTTAAATCTGCTTTGATACCCGTATGTAAATAAATTCTGATTGATTTTTAATGAGTGTTTGTGTGTTGTTTCATACAGATTTTGGTCACAAACTGATTGTTTGAGCAGAGCCAGTGCTCGAATCTCACCCTTCAATTGTTATTCTGTAAGTGATAGTAAGATTTACTGTTCTGCAGAATAATCCTAATGATCTGAGACTGATTTTCTGCTGTTAAAAGTTATCATTTCCCTGGATTAAGGCCCAGGGTGGTGCCCCGAGGATCTTTTTATCATTTTTGATCATTCAATTTGATAAATAGTCGACTTTATTAATTATTAATAATTATTAATAAAATTATTAATAACCTTTCGATAACTGGACAACTTAGCTACCTGAGTTGCACAACACCAATATGCAGTACACGTGCTCCCAGTGTGGCCAGCCGAAAACGCCACACACGCATTGGGGGCACGTCGTACTGCGCTGCTGTTGGTGGCTTGGTTTGGCGGACTGGAAGGAGGAGATGAAGAAAAAAAAATGAGGAGGTGTTTGTATATAGTTTTTTTTGTTGTATATAGTTTGTACATAAATGTATATATTTGTTTATAACGTGTCTTGTTTTTAATAAATGTGCCTTGTTTCTCTTTCAACCTTGTTTGCAGGCCAGAGCCTCGGGAGCTGCGTTCTGGCCTGCGGTCCCGCCCCCCCCCCCCATCCCCGGTCATCCCATTGCTGCTTCCACCTGCCTACGTGGATGTCTGCTGTTGCTGCTTCCACCTGCCTACGTGGATGTCTGCTGCTGACGCCCCCTCTGGTCATCCCACTGCTGCTTCCACCTGGGCTGAACATTAAGACGGTGGAGGAGTACAAGTACCTGGGTGTTACCTGGAGGAGTACAAGTACTCCACACCTCAACAACAAACTGGACTGGTCACACAACACCGACGCCCTGTACAAGAAGGGCCAGAGTCGACTCCACCTGCTGAGGAGACTGAGGTCCTTCGGTGTGTGCAGGGAGCTCCTAAGGACTTTCTATGACTCTGTGGTAGCGTCTGCTATCTTCTTTGCAGTGGTGTGCTGGAGCTGCGGGAGCTCGGAGAGAGACAGGAAGAGACTGAACTGACTGGTCAGGAGGGCTGGCTCGGTTCTTGGTTGTGCTCTGGACTCTGCCGAGGCGGTGGGTGAGAGGAGGATGCTGGTCAAGCTGAACTCCATCATGGACAACCCTCTCACCCCCTACATGACACTGTGGGAGCATCAGCAGCTCCTTCAGCCAAAGACTGCTCCACCCGCGCTGCAAGAAGGAACGCTACCGCAGGTCCTTCATCCCCACAGCCATCAGACTCTATAACAAGAAACTGTAGCCACCCGTGTGCAATAAACCTGTCTCTTTAAAAGTGCAATAACCACTAATACCTCACGTATTTTTCGAAATATTTTATAAATATTATTATATTATAGTTTATTTGGTGTTTACTACTTTTTTTCTCTCTTGTACATAGTCTTTTTCTACTTTTTATATTGCTCTTTTTTATTCTCATTTGTTCTCATAAAAACAGGGAGGGGGAGGACAAGGTATCAATCTGACACCGACCCCCCCCCCCCCCCGAACTAAATGTCCTTGTCAAATGTATTTAATAAGTGTTGAATGTGCAGTGTCTACAGTGCTGTTAAAACCGTGAGGCGGGGAGTGCTGGGCCACGCGGAACAATGCCCCCCACGACCCGGACCCCCCGCCCCTTCTGCTGTGTGCGTATGCATCGTGTAAGGCGGGGAAGGAGGGGGAGCAGAGGCCGAAGCCAGGAGGCAGGACCAGCGGAGCCGGCCCTGGAAGGACGCCCACGCTCTCTCACTGGCCATCCAGTAGACGGGGGCCGGCCCTCCGAGCCGGGCCAGGGCCCCACCGTACCTCCACGGGCACCCCCGGTGCCGCCGGAGCCCCCAGGCGGAGGGGGAAATGGTCCAGCATTCCTCCATTCATACTGACAACATATGACATAGACACCTGAGAATGGTTCCACCCTGCCGCCGCGCCCACCCGTGCACCCCCCGGCCAGGGGAGGCCCGATCCCCGGACCCGGCCCCACCCCCCCGGGGCCACCCCGGCGGACACCCCAAGGGTCACGGAGTCCCCACAAACGCAGGGGCACGCGGCACCCGCCCAGCGACGGAGGACCAAGGCAGCAATGCCCCCCCGCCCACAGCCCAGCCCACATTCAGAAGACGCGCCAATCAGCGCAGAGCCTCATTATCATACCCCCCCTTCCCTTAGAATGGAGCACAGAAAAAGGGGTTAGAAGCGGTAAAACTAAAGACATGGCCCACAGGCTGAATTTCTGATTTATGTATAAAAAAACAAGCTTTAGATTGTTTTTAAGACATTCAAGGCCTGTTTAAAATATACATTAAATGCCGTAATATGTCCCCTTTAAACATGTTGCTGATGTTTTTACATGTTGGATGTTACAGTAATATTTCCATCTTCTCACTTCATTTTTACATCAACAACTTTGAAAACTGAAGGAATCAAATTAAAACAATCTGCTTAATCAATCAAACAGTATACAAACTGGAAACGTTGAATGTAAAATGGAAATGTTTAGATTTGAAGCTCAAACTTTCTTTCAGGGAAGAAACAAGACTTTAAGAATCTAAGCGGGAAGTCAAAAATGAAAACATTTAGAGACAGAATCAAGAATAAAACAAGAATAATGAGATAAAAATCGAATTCATGATCAAACATCAACAGTCCAGTAAATTATTTAATGGTTAAATGTGAAAAAGATCAAATACAATAAACCAAAAAACTAAAGATAAACAGTGATCATCTCCTTCTTCTTCATCATCACCATCATCATCATCACCTTCATCATCACTACCATCGTGGAGACACTGAGGAACCAGAACCAGAGTCCAAGTCCAGTTTCCAACAGAGACGGTTTCTCTGACAGGAGACTCTTGAGACTAAACTGGACCCAGAGACACTGAGGAACCAAACCCAAACCGGTACCAGAATCCAAATCCAGCACAGAGAGGTTCAGTGAAGGTGGTGTTGAAGGTGTGGAGGTGGATCAGTCTGTCAGAGACGACTTCATAGAAGGACAGAGTTCCAGCAGGAACGTCCACGTACACTGCTAGTCTGCCAGAGAATGGAGGTGGATGTGAGGAGGTGATGGATGTTTCCCTGTTATTGTGACGGACACGGTACCGACCATCTTGATAACAGTCGAGACTCCAGGAATGATTGTTTCCTCCGAACATACAGTCAGCAGAGTTTCCTCTCCTGCTGATTCTTCTGTAACTCACTGATGCAGAAACACCTCCGCTCCACTGGACCTCCCAGTAACAGCGACCCGTCAGAACTTCTCTACACAGCAGCTGCTGATAGTAATCAAACCTGTCTGGATGATCAGGATATGACTGATCCTCCTTCACCAACATCATCTTCCTGTTGTTGTCAGACAGTTTGATGTCGTTGTTGACTGTGTTTGTGTCGATGGTGAGTTGACAGGAATCTGATGGAGAGAACAAACAAGCAGCTGCAGTTATTATTGATCAGTTATTGATCACTGATGGACTCATGAACGAGTGAAGATGGTTGAATAAAAACACACTTACACTCCCATGGACCTGGTGTCAGGAATCGTTGTCCAGCAGGCTCCACCCTGAAAGGAGGACGGGGGTCAGACAAGTTCAGTCTCTTTCAGCAAACATGGACATTACATGGCTCTCACACACGGATGAAGGAACAGTCCAACACTTGGACAGATGCACTTGAATGCAGCATCTCTGAAGTCTGTCCTGTGGTCGTCACCTTCCAGCACAGTTTCAACACATTCTTTTCATCTGGTTTCATCTCTGCTGAATCAGCAGCAGGAGGAGACCGTGTCATGGATGAGTGAAGGTGCAGCTGTTATTCTGCTGTGATGGGCCTGAAAACCACCCTGCTGTGGTTCTAGGATGTTTACTGGGTCAAGAAAGGCTCAGAGTTGTGAAATGCATCTATCAGCTCTGCTGCAGCACCAGATGAGCTGCAGCAGCTCCGTCTGCTCAAAGATCTCCGCTCAAAGTGTCATGGAAAACATTCACACATTATATGCTTTGTAACAAAAGGCCAACAGCTGGAAGGAACAGGATGGAAGAGAGGGATATAAAACATGTAAATGCAGATGAAAGGGTCACATCTCTTTTGTAATGTATACCTTCCTCTAAGAGGACTAGTATCCACATGTCGGGTGCAGGAATCTGTATTTTACTCTGTGTAATTAATAAAAATGTCCACAACAAAATCCAGAGCCACAAAGATGATGTCCACAAAGACACCATGAAGAGTCCAGCACACTGATGTCCTTCTGTATTCCTACCTGAGAGTGTCCAGTCTCCAGCGGGGATCCTCCAGTCTAGACAGAAGCTTCCCTGTTGACTCTCCTGGATGGTTGTAGCTCAGGTCCAGCTCTCTCAGATGGGAGGGGTTGGAGCTCAGAGCTGAGACCAGAGAAGAACTTCCTTCCTCTGAGATCAGACAGCCTGACAGCCTGCAGACACACAACACAGGTCTGCTGCCTGTCCTCTGCTCAAGTGTCCTGCTGCAGACACGTTTAGCAGCATGTTCACTGGAACTGGAAAAGACTTGAATGAATCCTGACCTGAGAGACTCCAGATGACAGTGTGGACTCGCCAGTCCAGGACACAGATTCTTCAGTCCTGAATCCTGCAGGTCGTTGTTGCTCAGGTCCAGTTCTGTCAGACTGGAGGACTGAGAGCTGAGAACTGAGGACAGAAGTGGACAGATGTTCTCTGAGAGGTTACAGTTACTCAACCTGCAGAGGAGATTAAAGAGAGATCATGAGGTTATTTAAAAGTTGATTGTCATTTAACAAAGAAATAAATGATATAGCATCAATACATGCTGATTATTTAAACTATTATTTTAACTAATAAGTTTCCTGAGATGAATCATTGAGGAGAACTGGTCCCACATGAACCTGAACTTAGTTGAACAGTGAATTTAACTGGTTTCCTCCATGAACACAACATGTGATTGTAATTAAAACAGATGTGTCCGTGTTCGTCCTTACACAACTTTCTTGGAGGCTTTGACCACCGGCAGCAGCCTCAGTAGAACCTCCTCTGAAGCTGAGAACTTCTTCATGTCAAACACCTCCAGATCTCCTGATGACAGTAAGATGAAGACCAGAGCCGACCACTGAGCAGGAGACAGTTTATCTGTGGAGAGACGTCCTGACTTCAGGGACCGTTGGACCTCCTCCACCAGAGAACCAGCGTTCAGTTCATTCAGACAATGGAACAGGTTGATGCTTCTCTCTGCAGACAGATCCTCACTGATCTTCTTCTTGATATATTTAACTGTTTCCTGATTGTTCTGTGAACTTCTTTGTTTTGGTTCCAACAGACCACGTAGGAGAGTCTGATTGGTCTCCAGTGAAAGACCCAGGAGGAAGCGCAGGAACAAATCCAGATGTCCGTTAGGACTCTGTAAGGCCTTGTCCACAGCTGTCTGATAGAGGTCAGTCTCTGCTCTGGTTTTAAACCACCAGGAGGTGTTTCTTTGTTCTTCCAGCAGGTTGATTCCAGACTTGATGAAGGTCTGATGCACATAAAGAGCAGCCAGAAACTCCTGAACACTCAGATGGATGAAGCAAAAGACCTGGTCCTGGTACAGGCCGCTCTCCTCTCTAAAGATCTGGGTGAACACTCCTGAGTACACTGAAGCCTTTCTGATATCGATGTCACACTCTCTCAGGTCTGGTTCATAGAAGATCAGGTTTCCTTTCTGCAGCTGCTCAAAAGCCAGTTTTCCCAGAGACTCCACCATCTTCCTGCTCTCTCGACTCCAGTGTGGATCTGTCTCAGCTCCTCCGTCATACTTGACCTTCTTCAGTTTGGCTTGGACCACCAGGAAGTGGATGTACATCTCAGTCAGGGTCTTGGGCAGCTCCCCTCCCTCTCTGGTTTCCAGGACGTTCTCCAGGACCGTAGCAGTGATCCAGCAGAAGACTGGAATGTGGCACATGATGTCGAGGCTCCGTGATGTCTTGATGTGGGAGATGATCCTTCTGGTCTGCTCCTCTTCTCTGAACCTCTTCCTGAAGTATTCCTCCTTCCGTGGGTCAGTGAACCCTCTGACTTCAGTCACCATGTCAACACACTCAGGAGGGATCTGATTGGCTGCTGCGGGTCGTGTGGTGATCCAGAGACGAGCAGAAGGAAGCAGGTTCCCCCTGATGAGGTTTGTCAGCAGCACATCCACTGAGGTGGACTCTGTAACATCAGTCAGGTCCTCATTATTGTGGAAGTCCAGAGGAAGTCGACTCTCATCCAGACCGTCAAAGATGAACACGACCTGGAACTCTTCAAAGCTGCACATTTCTCTGGTTTCAGTGAAGAAGTGATTAACAAGTTCCACCAAGCTGAACTTTCTCTCTTTCAGCACATTCAGCTCTCTGAAGGTAAATGGAAGCAGGAACTGGATGTCCTGGTTGGTTCTGCCTTCAGACCAGTCCAGAGTGAACTTCTGTGTTAGGACTGTTTTTCCGATGCCGGCCACTCCCTTCGTCATCACCGTTCTGATTGGTCCATCTCTTCCAGGTGGGAGTTTAAAGATGTATTCCTGTCTAATGGTTGTTTCTGCTCCGTCTGGTTTCCTGGAAGCTGCTTCAATCTGTCTGACTTCATGTTCATGGTTGACCTCTCCAGTCCCTCCCTCTGTGATGTAGAGCTCTGTGTAGATCTGCTCCAGAAGGGTTGGGTTTCCTGCTTTACCAAGCCTCTCAAACACACACTGGGACTTCTTCTTCAGCTTAGACTTCAGCCGCTTTTTACAAACTGCAGCAAAAGAACCTCAATAAAAGTGGAAAAAAGCTCGATGAGCTGTGCAATATTGAGTAGAATCACTTTTACCACCAAAACACCTCTGTACATTCAGGATGTGGAAGTGACAAGAACATTTGGGGTCCTGGAGTTGTAATTACATGGTACCATGTAGGGGCGAATGTCGTGGCTGTTCTGTGAATGTTGTTTATCTCCTGATGCATTCTGGGTCATTTATCCAGCAGGTTAAATGTTCAGAGAAATCCTCTTACTGCTCTGCAGACGCTCAGCCAGCTCCTCCTGCTTCATTCTCCTCAGGAAGTTCACTGTGATCTTCACAAACGCATCTCTGCTCCTCCTCTGCTCTTCATCCCCACCCTGCAACAGATGCTCTAGGGATTCTGGGTAATCTGGACTCAGACCCTTCTGGATCTTCTTCAGCTCGTTCTTCACAAACATGACAATGTTGTCCTCCAGCAGCTGGAACAGAAGACCACATGAAGGAACCAATCAGACTGAAACCACGGAGACAGACATCAGGTCCATGATGGACAGACTGACAGTCCACTGGTCTCCAGAGACCAGCATGGAGACAAACATCAGGTCCATGATGGACAGACTGACAGTCCACTGGTCTCCAGAGACCAGCATGGAGTCAAACATCAGGTCCAACATGGACAGATTGACAGTCCACTGGTCTCCAGAGACCAGCATGGAGACAAATTGTTAAGGTTCGGTTTGCTGAGGACCCAAGTGCAGGAGCCAGGAGTTCACAACAAAAAAGGGTTTATTCACAAAAAGGCAAAAACAAAGCGCTGCAGAGCAGGATCAACAAAAAAACCAGGATGAGGAAAAACGACGAGGAGACATGGAGGAAGAACCAGTACGGCCCGACAGGGAACAAGGGAATGACAAGACCAGATATACACAGGGGATAACGAGACACAGGTGCAGAAACAATCAGGGCAAATGGGAAACAGGAGGGACAGAACTGAAACTCAAACTGGGGGGAAGTGTCAAACCCTGACAGTACCCCCCCCCTCAAGGGACAGATCCCAGATGTCCCAACAGTCACCCAGGGCGGGCGGAGGGGGCCCGGAGGAGGGCCCAAGCCACACACGGCCAAAGTTCCGGGGGCCGTCCTCGAGGCCGGGCAGACCGGCGAGAGAGTTCCGGAGGACGCCAATGGGGCCGGGCCAACCGGAGAGTCATTATGGGGGGCCAACCCCGGAACCAGGCACACCGGCCAGAGGGCCGTCCTCAGGGCTGGGCAGATCCATCCAGGATCGCCTCAGGAAGAGGAACAGAGATGGGCGGGACCGCCTGAGGAACGGAGACTGGCGGCGGGACCGCCCCAGGAACAAGGGCAGACAGGATGCGGGGCGCCGGAACAGGGGCAGACAGGATGCAGGGCGCCGGAACAGGGGCAGACAGGATGCGGGGCGCCGGAACAGGGGCAGACAGGATGCGGGGAGCCGGAACAGGGGGGCAGAGGATCCTCGGAGCTGCCTGAGTGGGGGCCCGGGTCCGTGGCGCTGGCTGCGGGGGTACCCGGGTCCTCGGAGCTGGCTGGGGGGGGTCCGGGACCATCACCGGAGCAGGGGCTGATGCGTCCGGGACCACCACCGGAACATGGGAAGGTGCGTCCGGGACCACCACAGGAACATGGGAATGTGCGTCCGGGACCACCACAGGAACATGGGAAGGTGCGTCCGGGACCACCACAGGAACATGGGAAGTTGCGTCCGGGACCACCACAGGAACATGGGAAGGTGCGTCCGGAACCACCACAGGAACAGGGACGGGTGCAGGAGCTGGAGCTGGAACAAGCTGGGGCTGGCGCTTACGCCGTCGTCCTTGCCTCCCCTGAGCCTGCAGGCTTCTGGGCCCACCCAGAGCCTGGCATGTCCTCAAAAAGGGGTCCCCATACTCCCCCTCCTCGGCCCAGCGCAAAAATTCCATCAGCATGAGGCGCTCTCCCGCTGGGTCCATCTGGTCAGTCCGTTCTGTTAAGGTTCGGTTTGCTGAGGACCCAAGTGCAGGAGAGCAGGAGCCAGGAGTTCACAACAAAAAAGGGTTTATTCAAGGCAAAAACAAAGCGCTGCAGAGCAGGATCAACAAAAAAACCAGGATGAGGAAAAACGACGAGGAGACATAGAGGAAGAACCAGTGAGGACCGACAGGGAACAAAGGAATGACAAGACCAGATATACACAGGGGATAACGAGACATGAGGAGACACAGGTGTAGACACAATCAGGGCAAATGGGAAAAAGGAGGGACAGAACTGAAACTCAAACTGGGGGGAAGTGTCAAACCCTCACACAAACATCAGGTCGATGATGGACAGACTGACAGTCCACTGGTCTCCAGAGACCAGCATGGAGACAAACATCAGGTCCATGATGGACAGACTGACAGTCCACTGGTCTCCAGAGACCAGCATGGAGACAAACATCAACAGAACAGATGGAGAAGCAGTTGTTGTTCATTACAGACCTGAAAGACGGAGTCCAGCTGTGTCTGATGCTGCTGGACAGACGGACCGCTGGGGGACTCTGAGATCTGCTGGTCCACTCTGTGGAGGAACCAGGAAGAATTAGCTCACATCATGTCTGTCCTCACAGAGACAAACACCAGCTGAAGGTCCATGAAGTCCTGTTTGGATGAGGACAGTCCATCAGAGGACTGGTGGTACTGAAAGGTTTACTAGTCCTGCTGATCCACTGAGAACATGTGACCTCAGTGAGAGCTCTGCTCATTCACACATTCACAACATCCAGTTCTGCTCCAAGAAACGTTAGAGATCAAGAAGACGGACAACTGATGGAGACATGAAGCAGCTGAGGAACTCTGGATCATCATCAGGATCAGTAAGAGGAACTCTGGATCATCATCAGGATCAGTAAGAGGAACTCTGGATCATCATCAGGATCAGTAAGAGGAACTCTGGATAATCATCAGGATCAGTAAGAGGAACTCTGGACCATCATCAGGATCAGTCCTCTGGAAGGTGAGACCTCCAGATGTGTCAACCAGAGGAAAAAGCTCCTGACAGGAGATGAAGATCTATGAGGAGGAATCTCAGATCACCATCAGGTGATGGAGGACCACAGGGGTCCAGGACTACACGATCTACTTAGGAAGAAACATGTGGACATTTCCTAACATGAGGACTGATTTAAATACATTTAATGTGTTTAAATACATCTCACCTCTCTGAAGAAGACTGTTGGTCTCCTTTAAAGGTAATTAACCAGCCCTTTGACCGGTCGCTCTTCAAGGACAAACAGCTGGGTTCATGTTCCAGTGAGTGTCTTTTCTGATGGACCCTGATAGAAGACAAAAGTTCAAAAGGTAAATATTCTATTTATATGAAAAATAAGTTACTCAGATAAAAATATTCAGTCTATTTAAAGCAGCACAATGTAACTTTCAGCTTTTGTTGAGTTTGCCGGCTCCTTTGGACAAAAGTGGTAGTGCTTTACCAGAAAGAACACTCCATTTCCCATGAGCACCAGCGCGTACTGCCGGAAAGATCCTGTCCTGTCGCTGCATTTGTTTTGTTCTGGCGCTTTTGCATTAGTCCCGCCTCCGCCCAGCTCGGCTCGGTACAGCCCCGTCTAACACGTTTGCACTAGGGGCTGAGGCGGGTAGAGCCGCTCCAAGCCGATACTATTTCTGTAACCATTCTGGCAAGGTTCTTTGCGGGCTGAGCCGGGACTATTTCTGACATCACCACCCTCCGTGCCACGTATTGGTCGGGGGGCGGGGCCGTCAGACGTTTGAATCAGGAAGCGGGAATCCATCTCTGAAGTGCAGATGTTCATAAACCTGGTGGCTGACGAGAGAATTAAAAAAGGGATGTAGACGGGCTGTTTTACTCTCAGCCGCTCCCGGCTCCAGCTGATTTCTGATCAGCGCCGACATGAACAAAGCGGTTGCGCAGTCGAGTACGTCACAGCAGCTTCACCCCAACCTGCCCACTTCTCCCCTGGCTGTGGAAAAACAAACGGGTAGAGGTAGAAGAGTGACGAGCCGAGTCGGGCCAAGTAAGTCCTAGTGCAAAAGTGCCAATAGTGAATGAAATAAGACGGGACGGACTTTCAAAACTACTTTTCTGTTTTCAGCGGTCGTTTGCAGGATGGATAGCGAAGAGCTAATGTATCTATTTTTGGCTAAACAATATAATATGACAATGTTGAAAATCACTAAGTTCAACTTGGTTTTATTAGTGAAGTCTCCCCCGCCCCCCTGTCCTGTTTCAGGGTTTATACTGCACCTTTTTCCTGTCACGTTTTTTAGAGGGACTTCGACATAAATTAGTAGTCCAACATACTTACTGACAAAATAAAAAAATACTTTATAACCTGTGACCTATATTCCTTATATTTTGCAGATCAGCCCTGCACAATTGCCTCCTCCGATAAAACTTTTATTTGCTTCGGTGTTTTCGCTGCTTCGGCCATGATACCAGCTTCTCCTGAGCTCTGCGCTCCACGCCCCGCCCAGCTTTGGTCTCCACTACGAATCAGGAAGGAGGGGGAAGTGACGTATGCCGTAAAGCAGTCAAAGCCGTAAAAATGTGTAGTTTTTTAGTGTGGAAGGGTTCCTACCATGCTCCTCAAAGTTACATAGTGCCAGTGAAGGCGATACAGACCCCTCAGACCATGACAGAGGTTCATTAAACCTGTTGGAAGTTGATGTACCATCACAATGATGATGATGAAATATTAGATTAAGCTGGAAAAGTTACATAGTGCTGCTTTAAAAAGCATTAGACATAAATCTTTGGCAGCGTTTGGATACACTCACCTATTTACAGCAGAATGTTGCTCTCCTTTGAAGTTCATATAAAAGTCCATTGAGTCGTCGCTCTTCAAGGACACACAGCTGGGTCCGGGTCCGGGTCCGGATCCAGATCCAGATCCAGGTCCAGGTCCAGGTCCAGGTCGATTCCTGTAATAATGAGGTTTGGTGAGTCTTGAGCTCTGACATGCAGAAGAGTCAGGACAGTTAGAGATGCTCATCTCACCTTTGAGCTTTGCTCCGACTCTCATGTTCCCCACACAGAGAGGTTTTAGAGGGAGGGACTCCCTCCTCTCCGTCCTCACACTGGTCCATTCTGCTGAATTCACGTCCACATCAGCTCACACACACACCTTCATCTGCAGAGGAAACACACATCAGCTCACACACACACCTTCACCTGCAGAGGAAACACACATCACTGGTGTTGGACAGAGATCAGCTGATCCTGCTCTGGTTTGTTCTTCTCTTTAGTGTTAATGTCACTAGAATGCAGTCAGAAACCAGTGGGAGGTGGAGGAAGTCACTGATACAGCCGTATCTACTGATCCGAGCTGCTGCTCTGAAGCTTTCTCTCAGAGCTATCTCATTTTCTGTGTCTAAAATTAAAAACATTAACTTCTATGAACAACAGAGTTTTACTGCACAAACAGGAAGTTGAAAAACTTAAACAAGCAGAAAGAGACTGGGCCTCTACGCGAGTCTGGTTCCTGTAAATGTGCAGAAGCTCAGAGGTGAAACTGTCCTGCAGAGACACGTGTCCTCCTCCTTCACAGCCTCATCACACAACAGTTACACAAGCAAACAACTTCCTCCAGGAAACACGCTTTATTTGGAAAGGCTCCACAGGAAACAGCAGTCTGACTTTAATGCTGGAGACGACAGGTTTATTCCAGGAAATAAAAACACCAAAGTTTGATCGATGAAGAAAACTGGCAGATCATCACAGTGTTTCTCTTCAATAATAAAACCAATAAAAATGTTGTCATTAACAATCATGTAGATTTGTCTTCTGACACAAGAATGATCAAAGTTTGCAGGTAAATCAGAAGTGAGAACGAGTTCCTACCTTCACCTGTTTGAGTCAAAGACAAAGTTCAGGAATGATGGTTAGGGAGCGGTGTAAGGCGTGGAGTGGGGGGTGGAGTGAAAACTTGTTTAAGAGGACGAGGGAGAAAAGAAGGCGAGAGGAGGGACAAGAGCAAAACACACAAGTTTAATCACTGAGATGAATCTGACGCGGCCACTGTGGCATAAACTTTTGATCCTGATTTTATCTCAAGGTGTGGTGGGTGTGAAACAAAAAGCAGGAAACTTCTGGGCTAATTTTGGGACGGATGCCAGCGAGATGTAACAGTGAAAATCCAGCCTAACCTCTGCTTTACTGGCATGTTCTCACAAGAATGCACATGTGTGTGTTGAGTGTGTGTACGTTTACCACCAGTGAGGACACACGGCCTTCAGCAGAGTCTGATCTCAACCACGGCCTCCTCTAGGACCGTCTTCTGTCCTGCTCCATGTCTGCTGACGAGACCCTTTATACTAAAACTATGTTTCCCATGAACCCATGAACTCAACACACCTTTAGAGGAATGCTTTAAGTCATTAAATCATGTTATATCTGTATGTTTGTCTGTGAGTGAGAATGTTAGAATAATTTAAAAAGTTATCAGAGGTATGGGTTACCCTGCTGGTGACCTAACATTACCTGAGGAAGTAATACATAAAATAAATGTATAAACTACAAAAAAACAGTCAAAGTGAACAGCTGACATCGTAATTTATCCAAGAAGGGATTGAGAATTGAAAATGACCTCATGTGGAAGTTCAAATGGGCCTAAAAGAGGCTCCAAACGGCTCAGAAAGGTGTTGAAGCGTCCAGTTGTCCTGCAGACATCTTCACTGTGAAGTCCTCGGGATTTCAGTGTTTCTAAGACTGGATAGCTGAAGAAATGAAAAGTCACTTTATTTACACTAATGGCACATCTTTAATCCTGTCAACTAGTACATGTAGCATACAAAATTACTTTAAAGTGACTTATTTTCCCCTGATATTCGTAATATCTGCAAGTAAAATTCACATTTATTGACTAGTAACATCGTAATGTGTTGGTTTTTTGTTGAGAAACATCCAAATACACATTCTTAACTTCCCTACAGCTCTGTCTGAGGTGTTGGTCTGTGAGTCAGTGACGTCACTCCAGCCTGAAACGGCAGCTAAAGCAGAGGACGACAGTTTTAACCACATGTAGCATCATGAAGCAAGTCGGGGCCAACATATTTTACAGTTTATACAAATATTAAAAACATGCAAACTGAAGCAGTAAATTAGATACTTATGACCACCTATCAGAATGAGAAAAGAAAAGGAAAATACACTTTTAATCCCAGTTTGATATATTTACAACTCTTCAAATATGTTAATGTTATAATATTTCTAGATGGAAACATTTTTGTTAGTTTGAATGTACTGCCAGATTTTCACTAATATAATTAAGAAAATAAATAAATAAAGCCCAGATGCTTTATGGTGAAGTTTGAACTGTTGGGCTCTATTGTACCTGAGGTTTTATTTTATTATTTATTTGTTTTATTAATAATAAGAACAAGGAACGATCTCAGAAAAAAACAAATTATACAGACTAACGTATAACAACAATCATACCTCAAGTGAAACAGATTGTAAATTATACAATTCAATAAAAATAAATTAATAAGTAATTTAAAAAAGAAAAGTGAATCATTACTTAAATGATATGGAGAGAGGGGTGAATACCTGAGAGAGTGGCTAATAAACCTTTTTTGCTTGAGGTTGATCAACTTTGTCCAAAGACAGCTTTAACAGAAGTAGTTCCTGTTTAAATACAGACCATAATGCTCCAGGGGAACGGATCAGAACCGGGCCGGGAGCTGGGCTAAATGACCGGGGCCTTTAAATAATAATAAAGCTCACCGTAGGTGAGACTAAGGGTTCAGGTAGGATAGCCGTTGTAGAATAATAAATCCTGTTTTAAGACCTTCGTCCAATTTTCCTAAGTTTCTAAACCTTTGGTCCAAGATTAGAAAAAAACACAAGTCGGTGGTTTGGCTGATATTCGTCCCAAGTACTGTGATGTCTTTATTGCAAAAAATACAATCAGACTTTACACAGGAGAGCGATTTGTGTCCGGACGTGAAAGGCTCTGCCGACCCCTCATCGGACCTCTCCTTATAAAGCTTACATCGACATTATCTGTACTTTACAAGCACCGTTCATATACGTTTTGCTCGAGACCCCTTTGAAGTTCTCTTCCAACACTTCGTCAAATATAATGAGCGTACTGACGCCGGGACCCCTCAATTACTATTATATTGGCTGATAATGACCCCAATTGATCAATCAACCGGCAGGCTAAGCATGGGAGATACTAAAACTGTCCGACGCGCACATTAATATAATAATCCACTGTCCAAACAATAAACTCAAGTTTAAAAAGGGGTTTACTATTTCAGTGCATCAATTATCACAATACAATCCAATACTTGTAATAAATAAGTGCAAAATAGCTTAAACAATGAGCAATCAATGAGTGTGAGTTGATATCATAATACAAAATGCGTAGTGCGGTCAACAAAGTATGCTCTCTCCCAGCTCACCCCACCTCTATAATCCAGCCAGCCTCTCTGCGCGAGCGGAAGAGAAACCTTATTTGTAGACGCCCAAAGGCCACCCACAGAGACACTCCTACGACAAGGAGCCACTGAGGTGCCTTCATTCATTAAACCCATCACCCAATCCAGTGCTCAATACTAATCCATTCGGCTCCTACAACTATCAGTGGTCTCATCCGCTCCTCCATGACTGGGCCTCTTCTCCAAGGCCATCGCCTCTCGCTGTGCTCCGGGGGGCTCCCCCTCCCTCTTATCATCTTTACTGGTACGTAAACTGGGGGTCTATTTCTCCTCTCTTTCTCTCCTTGTACTGACAATATCAACCATAGTTAAATGTTTTACTTAGTTTTTAAATGAATATCAAATATTTAAATGATTATATAAAAATAACCTCAACACCGTCGCCAAGGGGTGTTGACCAAACACAAGGGAGGCAGAACTTCCCTTTTCACCAGTTTATTAGGCTGAAGGAGTGTGTGGTCTGCAGAACAAAATAACACATCCATAGAGAACAGTTAGGCTATCTGCAATAAACATCTATACTAAATAATACTCTTAAAATAACACCAAAGTATCATAACTCTGTCCTGCTTTCATAATAACCTTACACAAAGTATTATTATAACAAATGTAGGCAAATGAATAAAATAAATACCACAATATTGTACATGTTTAAACCTTCTTGGTAATATAACTATAACTAAATAAACAGGTTTGTGTAACATTTATCCAAAATAAATTCAACAATCTGCCTCCAAATGATCACCCAATGTGGCAATATAATAACACTTTAAACAGGAATACAGGTAAAACATGTACTTACTTTTAGAAATACATGCACACAGGTGAACCAGAACTAATACTACTACTAACTAATAATCAAACTGGTAAAATTAAACTAAAACTAATATTTCTGCTCCGGTCTCCTTCTCTTCTCCTCCCAGGGACTTTTCCAACACAGCAGGTTCACTGCATGTGCAGTCAGTCCTGATTGGCTGCTGCCACTCAACAGCACATGAGAGGGTGATGCTCATGCACACCATGATCTCATGTCCACCATCACCTCACAGTCTCATAATTCAACAACAGCGGGGCTTACAAGTTTCACCACCATGGAGAGCAAATAAGTCACCAAGACGATCAACTTTGTCACCATGGAGATCGACTTTGTCACCATGGAGATCGACTTTGTCACCATGGAGATCGACTATATCGATGTTTATTCTGTAAACTGAGTTTTAGTAGCCCAAACATTGATTTAACAATAAATACCTGGTGCGTGCGTGTTCATTGCACCAAACTGTTTATTTTCATCAGAAAGTCCCTGGTTGTAGCTCTGCTGTAGAATCTCTGCTGATAATTATTCATAAAATTCTGGAAAAGGCAGTTTCAAGCCAGTTATGTGACTATTTGTATAGAAATGATCTGTTTGAAGTCTTTCAGTCAGGGTTCAGAATGCATCATAGCACAGAGACAGCACTGGTTCGAGTCACGAATTACCTCCTTATGGCCTCAGATAAGTGTCCATACTGGTTCTACTGGACCTCAGTGCTGCTTTTGACACTATAGATCATGGCATTTTACTGCACAGGTTAGAGCACGTTGTTGGGATTAAAGGGACAGCTCTACGTTGGTTTAAATCATATCTGACAGGTTCCAGTTTGTTCATGTAGATGAGGTTTCTTCAGAACAGTCAAGGGTCTGTTATGGTGTTCCACAGGGTTCAGTGCTAGGGCCAATCTTGTTCAGTTTATACATGCAGCCGTTGGGAAGTATAATCCAGAATCACGGCATACACTTTCATTGTTATGCTGATGATACGCAGCTCTACTTGTCTATGAAGCCGGATGAAACAGAACCGTTAGTTAAACTTCAGGCATGTCTTAGGGACATCAAGGACTGGATGTCCAGAAATTTCCTGCTTCTAAATTCAGATAAAACAGAGGTTATCATTCTTGGTCCAGAGCATCTTAGGAAGGGATTAGATGGTGTTGCGATGGCTTCCAGTGCAACTGTGAGAAACCTTGGTGTTGTTTTCGATCAGGATTTGTCGTTTAAACCATATGTCAATCAGGTTTGTAAAATAGCCTTTTTCCATCTCCGTAATATTGCAAAGATTAGGAAAATCCTCTCACAGAGTGATGCAGAAAAACTAGTTCATGCGTTTGTATCTTCTAGACTGGATTACTGTAATGTGTTATTAGCAGGATGTCCAAGTAATTTGCTGAATAGGCTCCAGCTGATCCAAAATGCAGCAGCACGAGTACTGACAGGAATTAGCAGGAGAGACCACGTCTCTCCAGTGTTAGCGTCGCTCCATTGGTTACCCGTAAAATTCAGAATCCAATTTAAAATTTTATTACTTGCGTATAAAGCCCAAAACGGCTTAGCTCTGCATTATTTGCAAGACCTGATAGTGCCTTATGTTCCTGTCAGAGCTCTCCGTTCTCAGAGTGCAGGTTTACTCGTAGTTCCTAGAGTATCTAAATGTAGATTTGGAGGGCGGGCGTTCTGCTATCAGGCACCATTACTATGGAACCAACTTCCAATCTGGGTTAAGGAGGCTGACACCACCTCCACCTTTAAAACTAAACTTAAAACCTTTCTGTTTAGTAAAGCCTATAGTTAGTGTTTAGTAAACCTCTAGCTGGTGTTGGTAAATCTCTAGGTAGTGTAAACTTTAGTGTGTCAGAGTCGCTCCTGTAGTTTCTTGTGCTGGCCCCCCCTTCTCCTCCCTTTTCTCTCTTTTGTCCTGCAGGTGGTCGTGGGTGGCTGTAGCTTGCATTACGGAGCACAAGTCTTTTCCTGACCCTGCACCCCAACCTGGGACTTGCTGATTGGGCCGGAGCTTCGGGAGCTGCGTGCTGGCCTGCGGTCCCCACCCCCGGTCATCCCGTTGCTGCTTCCACCTGCCTGCTGTGCTGCTGCCGTCCCTGACCCACCAGTCTGGCCCTCGGCAGGAGGGTCCCCCCTTATGAGCCTGGTCCTGCTCAAGGTTTCTTCGCTCCTAAAGGGGAGTTTTTCCTTGCCACTGTTTGGCTTAAGGTTTTTCTCCCACCAGGGGAGTTTTTACCTGCCATTGTTTATGTAATAACTGCTCGGGGTCATGTTCTGGGTATGGGTCTCTGGAAAGCGTCTAGAGACAACTCTGTTGTATTAGATGCTATATAAATAAAATTGAATTGAATTGAATTGAATTGACTTACATGTCCACTAGAGGGCAAATAAATGCATTCAAATGCAGTAATTTATGTGTCCACTAGAGGGCAAATAAATGCCTTTTAATGCAGTAACTTATATGTCCACTAGAGGGCAAATAAATGCTTTTTAATGCAGTAATTTATGTGTCCACTAATGGGGAAATAATTAATTTTAATGAAGTAACTTGTATGTCCACTAGAGGGCAAATAAATGCATTAAATGCATTAACTTATGTGTCCACTAGAGGGCAAATAAATGCATTTAAATGCAGTAAATTTTGTGTCCACTAGAGGACAAATAAATGCATTTAAATGCAGTGACTTACATGTCCACTAGAGGGCAAATAAATGCATTTAAATGCAGTAATTTTTGTGTCCACTAGAGGGCAAATAACTAATTTTAATGCAGTAATTTATGTGTCCACTAGAGGGCAAATAAATGCCTTTTAATGCAGTAATTTACGTGTCCACTAAAGGGGAAATAATTAATTTTAATGAAGTAACTTGTATGTCCACTAGAGGGCAAATACATGTATTGTGTAAGAATGTATAAGAATCGTAAATAATGTAGGATTTTATCATCACACAAATGTTTTGTTCTGGAAATTAAACGCACTAAAATTGACTGACTAAAATTGAATTTAAAACGGCACAGATAATATACAAAGCAAAGAATAATTCACTCCCCTGCAACATACAAAAACTGTTTAAGGATAGAGATGAATATGAGTTAAGGGGGAACATAATCTCAAACAACCAATAGTTAAAACAACACTTAAAATTATGTGTATTTCAGTTACAGGGCTTAAGTTGTGGAATAGCTTGCCAGATAATCTTAAACAAAGTAAAAACATTATACAGTTTAGAAATAGTTTAAAACAGACCATGATTAGTAAATACCAACAAGATTGAAGGATAAGAGGTCTTAGACCTGGTCCTGCAGGTCTTAGACCTGGTCTTGCAGGTTCTAGACCTGGTCCTGCAGGTCTTAGACCTGGTCCTGCAGGTTCTAGACCTGGTCCTGCAGGTCTTAGACCTGGTCCTGCAGGTTCTAGACCTGGTCCTGCAGGTCTTAGACCTGGTCCTGCAGGTCTTAGACCTGGTCCTGCAGGTCTTAGACCTGGTCTTGCAGGTTCTAGACCTGGTCCTGCAGGTCTTAGACCTGGTCCTGCAGGTTCTAGACCTGGTCCTGCAGGTTCTAGACCTGGTCCTGCAGGTTCTAGACCTGGTCCTGCAGGTTCTAGACCTGGTCCTGCAGATTCTAGACCTGGTCCTGCAGGTTCTAGACCTGGTCCTGCAGGTCTTAGACCTGGTCCTGCAGGTTCTAGACCTGGTCCTGCAGGTTCTAGACCTGGTCCTGCAGGTCTTAGACCTGGTCCTGCAGGTCTTAGACCTGGTCCTGCAGGTTCTAGACCTGGTCCTGCAGGTCTTAGACCTGGTCCTGCAGGTTCTAGACCTGGTCCTGCAGGTTCTAGACCTGGTCCTGCAGGTCTTAGACCTGGTCCTGCAGGTCTTAGACCTGGTCCTGCAGGTTCTAGACCTGGTCCTGCAGGTTCTAGACCTGGTCCTGCAGGTCTTAGACCTGGTCCTGCAGGTTCTAGACCTGGTCCTGCAGGTTCTAGACCTGGTCCTGCAGGTTCTAGACCTGGTCCTGCAGGTTCTAGACCTGGTCCTGCAGGTCTTAGACCTGGTCCTGCAGGTCTTAGACCTGGTCCTGCAGGTTCTAGACCTGGTCCTGCAGGTCTTAGACCTGGTCCTGCAGGTTCTAGACCTGGTCCTGCAGGTCTAGACCTGGTCCTGCAGGATCTAGACCTGGTCCTGCAGGTTCTAGACCTGGTCCTGCAGGTCTTAGACCTGGTCCTGCAGGTCTTAGACCTGGTCCTGCAGGTTCTAGACCTGGTCCTGCAGGTTCTAGACCTGGTCCTGCAGGTTCTAGACCTGGTCCTGCAGGTTCTAGACCTGGTCCTGCAGGTCTTAGACCTGGTCCTGCAGGTCTTAGACCTGGTCCTGCAGGTTCTAGACCTGGTCCTGCAGGTTCTAGACCTGGTCCTGCAGGTCTTAGACCTGGTCCTGCAGGTTCTAGACCTGGTCCTGCAGGTCTTAGACCTGGTCCTGCAGGTTCTAGACCTGGTCCTGCAGGTTCTAGACCTGGTCCTGCAGGTCTTAGACCTGGTCCTGCAGGTTCTAGACCTGGTCCTGCAGGTTCTATACCTGGTCCTGCAGGTCTTAGACCTGGTCCTGCAGGTTCTAGACCTGGTCCTGCAGGTTCTAGACCTGGTCCTGCAGGTCTTAGACCTGGTCCTGCAGGTCTTAGACCTGGTCCTGCAGGTTCTAGACCTGATCCTGCAGGTCTTAGACCTGGTCCTGCAGGTTCTAGACCTGGTCCTGCAGGTCTTAGACCTGGTCCTGCAGGTCTTAGACCTGGTCCTGCAGGTTCTAGACCTGGTCCTGCAGGTTCTAGACCTGGTCCTGCAGGTCTTAGACCTGGTCCTGCAGGTCTTAGACCTGGTCCTGGTCCTGCAGGTCTTAGACCTGGTCCTGGTCCTGCAGGTCTTAGACCTGGTCCTGCAGGTCTTAAACCTGGTCCTGCAGGTTCTAGACCTGGTCCTGCAGGTCTTAGACCTGGTCCTGCAGGTTCTAGACCTGGTCCTGCAGGTCTTAGACCTGGTCCTGCAGGTTCTAGACCTGGTCCTGCAGGTCTTAGACCTGGTCCTGCAGGTCTTAGACCTGGTCCTGCAGGTTCTAGACCTGGTCCTGCAGGTTCTAGACCTGGTCCTGCAGGTTCTAGACCTGGTCCTGCAGGTTCTAGACCTGGTCCTGCAGGTCTTAGACCTGGTCCTGCAGGTTCTAGACCTGGTCCTGCAGGTTCTAGACCTGGTCCTGCAGGTCTTAGACCTGGTCCTGCAGGTCTTAGACCTGGTCCTGCAGGTCTTAGACCTGGTCCTGCAGGTTCTAGACCTGGTCCTGCAGGTCTTAGACCTGGTCCTGCAGGTTCTAGACCTGGTCCTGCAGGTCTTAGACCTGGTCCTGCAGGTTCTAGACCTGGTCCTGCAGGTTCTAGACCTGGTCCTGCAGGTCTTAGACCTGGTCCTGCAGGTCTTAGACCTGGTCCTGCAGGTCTTAGACCTGGTCCTGCAGGTTCTAGACCTGGTCCTGCAGGTTCTAGACCTGGTCCTGCAGGTCTTAGACCTGGTCCTGCAGGTCTTAGACCTGGTCCTGCAGGTCTTAGACCTGGTCCTGCAGGTTCTAGACCTGGTCCTGCAGGTTCTAGACCTGGTCCTGCAGGTTCTAGACCTGGTCCTGCAGGTCTTAGACCTGGTCCTGCAGGTCTTAGACCTGGTCCTGCAGGTCTTAGACCTGGTCCTGCAGGTTCTAGACCTGGTCCTGCAGGTCTTAGACCTGGTCCTGCAGGTTCTAGACCTGGTCCTGCAGGTTCTAGACCTGGTCCTGCAGGTCTTAGACCTGGTCCTGCAGGTTCTAGACCTGGTCCTGCAGGTTCTAGACCTGGTCCTGCAGGTCTTAGACCTGGTCCTGCAGGTCTTAGACCTGGTCCTGCAGGTCTTAGACCTGGTCCTGCAGGTTCTAGACCTGGTCCTGCAGGTCTTAGACCTGGTCCTGCAGGTCTTAGACCTGGTCCTGCAGGTCTTAGACCTGGTCCTGCAGGTTCTAGACCTGGTCCTGCAGGTCCTAGACCTGGTCCTGCAGGTCTTAGACCTGGTCCTGCAGGTTCTAGACCTGGTCCTGCAGGTCCTAGACCTGGTCCTGCAGGTCTTAGACCTGGTCCTGCAGGTCTTAGACCTGGTACTGCAGGTTCTAGACCTGGTCCTGCAGGTTCTAGACCTGGTCCTGCAGGTCTTAGACCTGGTCCTGCAGGTCTTAGACCTGGTCCTGCAGGTTCTAGACCTGGTCCTGCAGGTTCTAGACCTGGTCCTGCAGATTCTAGACCTGGTCCTGCAGGTTCTAGACCTGGTCCTGCAGGTCTTAGACCTGGTCCTGCAGGTCTTAGACCTGGTCCTGCAGGTTCTAGACCTGGTCCTGCAGGTCTTAGACCTGGTCCTGCAGGTTCTAGACCTGGTCCTGCAGGTCTTAGACCTGGTCCTGCAGGTTCTAGACCTGGTCCTGCAGGTCTTAGACCTGGTCCTGCAGGTCTTAGACCTGGTCCTGCAGGTCCTAGACCTGGTCCTGCAGGTCTTAGACCTGGTCCTGCAGGTCTTAGACCTGGTCCTGCAGGTTCTAGACCTGGTCCTGCAGGTTCTAGACCTGGTCCTGCAGGTCTTAGACCTGGTCCTGCAGGTTCTAGACCTGGTCCTGCAGGTTCTAGACCTGGTCCTGCAGGTTCTAGACCTGGTCCTGCAGGTCTTAGACCTGGTCCTGCAGGTCTTAGACCTGGTCCTGCAGGTCTTAGACCTGGTCCTGCAGGTCTTAGACCTGGTCCTGCAGGTCTTAGACCTGGTCCTGCAGGTTCTAGACCTGGTCCTGCAGGTTCTAGACCTGGTCCTGCAGGTCTTAGACCTGGTCCTGCAGGTTCTAGACCTGGTCCTGCAGGTTCTAGACCTGGTCCTGCAGGTCTTAGACCTGGTCCTGCAGGTCTTAGACCTGGTCCTGCAGGTCTTAGACCTGGTCCTGCAGGTTCTAGACCTGGTCCTGCAGGTTCTAGACCTGGTCCTGCAGGTTCTAGACCTGGTCCTGCAGGTCTTAGACCTGGTCCTGCAGGTTCTAGACCTGGTCCTGCAGGTTCTAGACCTGGTCCTGCAGGTCTTAGACCTGGTCCTGCAGGTTCTAGACCTGGTCCTGCAGGTCTTGGACCTGGTCCTGCAGGTCTTAGACCTGGTCCTGCAGGTTCTAGACCTGGTCCTGCAGGTCTTAGACCTGGTCCTGCAGGTTCTAGACCTGGTCCTGCAGGTTCTAGACCTGGTCCTGCAGGTTCTAGACCTGGTCCTGCAGGTCTTAGACCTGGTCCTGCAGGTCTTACACCTGGTCCTGCAGGTTCTAGACCTGGTCCTGCAGGTTCTAGACCTGGTCCTGCAGGTTCTAGACCTGGTCCTGCAGGTCCTAGACCTGGTCCTGCAGGTCTTACACCTGGTCCTGCAGGTTCTAGACCTGGTCCTGCAGGTTTTAGACCTGGTCCTGCAGGTTCTAGACCTGGTCCTGCAGGTCTTAGACCTGGTCCTGCAGGTCTTAGACCTGGTCCTGCAGGTTCTAGACCTGGTCCTGCAGGTCTTAGACCTGGTCCTGCAGGTCTTAGACCTGGTCCTGCAGGTCTAAGACCTGGTCCTGCAGGTCTTAGACCTGGTCCTGCAGGTCTTAGACCTGGTCCTGCAGGTTCTAGACCTGGTCCTGCAGGTTCTAGACCTGATCCTGCAGGTTCTAGACCTGGTCCTGCAGGTTCTAGACCTGGTCCTGCAGGTTCTAGACCTGGTCCTGCAGGTCTTAGACCTGGTCCTGCAGGTCTTAGACCTGGTCCTGCAGGTTCTAGACCTGGTCCTGCAGGTCTTAGACCTGGTCCTGCAGGATCTAGACCTGGTCCTGCAGGTTCTAGACCTGGTCCTGCAGGTCTTAGACCTGGTCCTGCAGGTCTTAGACCTGGTCCTGCAGGTCTTAGACCTGGTCCTGCAGGTTCTAGACCTGGTCCTGCAGGTCTTAGACCTGGTCCTGCAGGTCTTAGACCTGGTCCTGCAGGTTCTAGACCTGGTCCTGCAGGTCTTAGACCTGGTCCTGCAGGTTCTAGACCTGGTCCTGCAGGTCTTAGACCTGGTCCTGCAGGTTCTAGACCTGGTCCTGCAGGTTCTAGACCTGGTCCTGCAGGTCTTAGACCTGGTCCTGCAGGTTCTAGACCTGGTCCTGCAGGTTCTAGACCTGGTCCTGCAGGTTCTAGACCTGGTCCTGCAGGTTCTAGACCTGGTCCTGCAGGTTCTAGACCTGGTCCTGCAGGTTCTAGACCTGGTCCTGCAGGTTCTAGTCCTGGTCCTGCAGGTTCTAGACCTGGTCCTGCAGGTTCTAGACCTGGTCCTGCAGGTCTTAGACCTGGTCCTGCAGGTTCTAGACCTGGTCCTGCAGGTTCTAGACCTGGTCCTGCAGGTCTTAGACCTGGTCCTGCAGGTCTTAGACCTGGTCCTGCAGGTCTTAGACCTGGTCCTGCAGGTCTTAGACCTGGTCCTGCAGGTCTTTGACCTGGTCCTGCAGGTTCTAGACCTGGTCCTGCAGGTTCTAGACCTGGTCCTGCAGGTCTTAGACCTGGTCCTGCAGGTCTTAGACCTGGTCCTGCAGGTTCTAGACCTGGTCCTGCAGGTCTTAGACCTGGTCCTGCAGGTCTTAGACCTGGTCCTGCAGGTTCTAGACCTGGTCCTGCAGGTTCTAGACCTGGTCCTGCAGGTCTTAGACCTGGTCCTGCAGGTTCTAGACCTGGTCCTGCATGTCTTAGACCTGGTCCTGCAGGATCTAGACCAGGTCCTGCAGGTCTTAGACCTGGTCCTGCAGGTCTTAGACCTGGTCCTGCAGGTTCTAGACCTGGTCCTGCAGGTTCTAGACCTGGTCCTGCAGGTTCTAGACCTGGTCCTGCAGGTTCTAGACCTGGTCCTGCAGGTCTTAGACCTGGTCCTGCAGGTCTTAGACCTGGTCCTGCAGGTCTTAGACCTGGTCCTGCAGGTCTTAGACCTGGTCCTGCAGGTCTTAGACCTGGTCCTGCAGGTTCTAGACCTGGTCCTGCAGGTTCTAGACCTGGTCCTGCAGGTTCTAGACCTGGTCCTGCAGGATCTAGACCTGGTCCTGCAGGTTCTAGACCTGGTCCTGCAGGTTCTAGACCTGGTCCTGCAGGTCTTAGACCTGGTCCTGCAGGTCTTAGACCTGGTCCTGCAGGTCTCAGACCTGGTCCTGCAGGTCTTAGACCTGGTCCTGCAGATTCTAGACCTGGTCCTGCAGGTCTTAGACCTGGTCCTGCAGGTCTTAGACCTGGTCCTGCAGGTTCTAGACCTGGTCCTGCAGGTCTTAGACCTGGTCCTGCAGGTCTTAGACCTGGTCCTGCAGGATCTAGACCTGGTCCTGCAGGTCTTAGACCTGGTCCTGCAGGTTCTAGACCTGGTCCTGCAGGTTCTAGACCTGGTCCTGCAGGTCTTAGACCTGGACCTGCAGGTTCTAGACCTGGTCCTGCAGGTCTTAGACCTGGTCCTGCAGGTTCTAGACCTGGTCCTGCAGGTCTTAGACCTGGTCCTGCAGGTCTTAGACCTGGTCCTGCAGGATCTAGACCTGGTCCTGCAGGTCTTAGACCTGGTCCTGCAGGTTCTAGACCTGGTCCTGCAGGTTCTAGACCTGGTCCTGCAGGTCTTAGACCTGGACCTGCAGGTTCTAGACCTGGTCCTGCAGGTCTTAGACCTGGTCCTGCAGGTTCTAGACCTGGTCCTGCAGGTCTTAGACCTGGTCCTGCAGGTTCTAGACCTGGTCCTGCAGGTTCTAGACCTGGTCCTGCAGGTCTTAGACCTGGTCCTGCAGGTTCTAGACCTGGTCCTGCAGGTCTTAGACCTGGTCCTGCAGGTTCTAGACCTGGTCCTGCAGGTCTTAGACCTGGTCCTGCAGGTTCTAGACCTGGTCCTGCAGGTTCTAGACCTGGTCCTGCAGGTTCTAGACCTGGTCCTGCAGGTCTTAGACCTGGTCCTGCAGGTTCTAGACCTGGTCCTGCAGGTTCTAGACCTGGTCCTGCAGGTCTTAGACCTGGTCCTGCAGGTCTTAGACCTGGTCCTGCAGGTCTTAGACCTGGTCCTGCAGGTTCTAGACCTGGTCCTGCAGGTCTTAGACCTGGTCCTGCAGGTCTTAGACCTGGTCCTGCAGGTTCTAGACCTGGTCCTGCAAGTTCTAGACCTGGTCCTGCAAGTTCTAGACCTGGTCCTGCAGGTCTTAGACCTGGTCCTGCAGGTCTTAGACCTGGTCCTGCAGGTCTTAGACCTGGTCCTGCAGGTTCTAGACCTGGTCCTGCAGGTCTTAGACCTGGTCCTGCAGGTCTTAGACCTGGTCCTGCAGGTTCTAGACCTGGTCCTGCAGGTCTTAGACCTGGTCCTGCAGGTTCTAGACCTGGTCCTGCAGGTTCTAGACCTGATCCTGCAGGTCTTAGACCTGGTCCTGCAGGTTCTAGACCTGGTCCTGCAAGTTCTAGACCTGGTCCTGCAAGTTCTAGACCTGGTCCTGCAGGTTCTAGACCTGGTCCTGCAAGTTCTAGACCTGGTCCTGCAGGTTCTAGACCTGGTCCTACAGGTCTTAGACCTGGTCCTGCAGGTCTTAGACCTGGTCCTGCAGGTCTTAGACCTGGTCCTGCAGGTCCTAGACCTGATCCTGCAGGTTCTAGACCTGGTCCTGCAGGTTCTAGACCTGGTCCTGCAGGTTCTAGACCTGGTCCTGCAGGTCTTAGACCTGGTCCTGCAGGTTTTAGACCTGGTCCTGCAGGTTCTAGACCTGGTCCTGCAGGTTCTAGACCTGGTCCTGCAGGTCTTAGACCTGGTCCTGCAGGTTCTAGACCTGGTCCTGCAGGTCTTAGACCTGGTCCTGTAGGTTCTAGACCTGGTCCTGCAGGATCTAGACCTGGTCCTGCAGGTTCTAGACCTGATCCTGCAGGTTCTAGACCTGGTCCTGCAGGTCTTAGACCTGGTCCTGCAGGTCTTAGACCTGGTCCTGCAGGTCTTAGACCTGGTCCTGCAGGTTCTAGACCTGGTCCTGCAGGTCTTAGACCTGGTCCTGCAGGTTCTAGACCTGGTCCTGCAGGTTCTAGACCTGGTCCTGCAGGTCTTAGACCTGGTCCTGCAGGTTCTAGACCTGGTCCTGCAGGTCTTAGACCTGGTCCTGCAGGTCTTAGACCTGGTCCTGCAGGTTCTAGACCTGATCCTGCAGGTCTTAGACCTGGTCCTGCAGGTTCTAGACCTGGTCCTGCAGGTCTTAGACCTGGTCCTGCAGGTTCTAGACCTGGTCCTGCAGGTTCTAGACCTGGTCCTGCAGATTCTAGACCTGGTCCTGCAGGTCTTAGACCTGGTCCTGCAGGTTCTAGACCTGATCCTGCAGGTTCTAGACCTGGTCCTGCAGGTCTTAGACCTGGTCCTGCAGGTTCTAGACCTGGTCCTGCAGGTTCTAGACCTGGTCCTGCAGGTCTTAGACCTGGTCCTGCAGGTTCTAGACCTGATCCTGCAGGTTCTAGACCTGGTCCTGCAGGTCTTAGACCTGGTCCTGCAGGTCTTAGACCTGGTCCTGCAGGTTCTAGACCTGGTCCTGCAAGTCTTAGACCTGGCCCTGCAGGTTCTAGACCTGGTCCTGCAGGTTCTAGACCTGGTCCTGCAGGTTTTAGACCTGGTCCTGCAGGTCTTAGACCTGGCCCTGCAGGTTCTAGACCTGGTCCTGCAGGTTCTAGACCTGGTCCTGCAGGATCTAGACCTGGTCCTGCAGGTCCTGCAGGTTCTAGACCAGGTCCTGCAGGTCTTAGACCTGGTCCTGCAAGTTCTAGACCTGGTCCTGCAGGTCTTAGACCTGGTCCTGCAGGTCTTAGACCTGGTCCTGCAGGTTCTAGACCTGATCCTGCAGGTCTTAGACCTGGTCCTGCAGGTCCTGCAGGTTCTAGACCTGGTCCTGCAGGTCTTAGACCTGGTCCTGCAGGTTCTAGACCTGGTCCTGCAGGTCTTAGACCTGGTCCTGCAGGTCTTAGACCTGGTCCTGCAGGTCTTAGACCTGGTCCTGCAGGTCTAAGACCTGGTCCTGCAGGTTCTAGACCTGGTCCTGCAGGTCTTAGACCTGGTCCTGCAGGTTCTAGACCAGGTCCTGCAGGTCTTAGACCTGGTCCTGCAGGTCTTAGACCTGGTCCTGCAGGTTCTAGACCAGGTCCTGCAGGTTCTAGACATGGTCCTGCAGGTCCTAGACCTGGTCCTGCAGGTTCTAGACCTGGTCCTGCAGGTCTTAGACCTGGTCCTGCAGGTTCTAGACCTGGTCCTGCAGGGCTTAGACCTGGTCCTGCAGGTTCTAGACCTGGTCCTGCAGGTTCTAGACCTGGTCCTGCAGGTTCTAGACCTGGTCATGCAGGTTCTAGACCTGGTCCTGCAGGTTCTAGACCTGGTCCTGCAGGTCTTAGACCTGGTCCTGCAGGTCTTAGACCTGGTCCTGCAGGTCTTAGACCTGGTCCTGCAGGTTCTAGACCTGGTCCTGCAGGTCTTAGACCTGGTCCTGCAGGTCTTAGACCTGGTCCTGCAGGTCTTAGACCTGGTCCTGCAGGTCCTAGACCTGGTCCTGCAGGTTCTAGACCTGGTCCTGCAGGTTCTAGACCTGGTCCTGCAGGTCTTAGACCTGGTCCTGCAGGTTCTAGACCAGGTCCTGCAGGTTCTAGACCTGGTCCTGCAGGTCTTAGACCTGGTCCTGCAGGTCTTAGACCTGGTCCTGCAGGTTCTAGACCTGGTCCTGCAGGTCCTGCAGGTTCTAGACCAGGTCCTGCAGGTTCTAGACCTGGTCCTGCAGGTCTTAGACCTGGTCCTGCAGGTCTTAGACCTGGTCCTGCAGGTTCTAGACCTGGTCCTGCAGGTCCTAGACCTGGTCCTGCAGGTCCTAGACCTGGTCCTGCAGGTCCTGCAGGTTCTAGACCAGGTCCTGCAGGTTCTAGACCTGGTCCTGCAGGTCTTAGACCTGGTCCTGCAGGTCTTAGACCTGGTCCTGCAGGTTCTAGACCAGGTCCTGCAGGTCTTAGACCTGGTCCTGCAGGTTCTAGACCAGGTCCTGCAGGTTCTAGACCTGGTCCTGCAGGTCCTAGACCTGGTCCTGCAGGTTCTAGACCTGGTCCTGCAGGTCTTAGACCTGGTCCTGCAGGTTCTAGACCTGGTCCTGCAGGTCTTAGACCTGGTCCTGCAGGTTCTAGACCTGGTCCTGCAGGTCTTAGACCTGGTCCTGCAGGTTCTAGACCTGGTCCTGCAGGTCTTAGACCTGGTCCTGCAGGTTCTAGACCTGGTCCTGCAGGTTCTAGACCTGGTCCTGCAGTTCTTAGACCTGGTCCTGCAGGTTCTAGACCTGGTCCTGCAGGGTCTAGACCTGGTCCTGCAGGTTCTAGACCTGGTCCTGCAGGTTCTAGCCCTGGTCCTGCAGGTCTTAGACCTGGTCCTGCAGGTTCTAGACCTGATCCTGCAGGTTCTAGACCTGGTCCTGCAGGTCTTAGACCTGGTCCTGCAGGTTCTAGACCTGGTCCTGCAGGTTCTAGACCTGGTCCTGCAGGTCTTAGACCTGGTCCTGCAGGTTCTAGACCTGATCCTGCAGGTTCTAGACCTGGTCCTGCAGGTCTTAGACCTGGTCCTGCAGGTCTTAGACCTGGTCCTGCAGGTTCTAGACCTGGTCCTGCAAGTCTTAGACCTGGCCCTGCAGGTTCTAGACCTGGTCCTGCAGGTTCTAGACCTGGTCCTGCAGGTTTTAGACCTGGTCCTGCAGGTCTTAGACCTGGCCCTGCAGGTTCTAGACCTGGTCCTGCAGGTTCTAGACCTGGTCCTGCAGGATCTAGACCTGGTCCTGCAGGTCCTGCAGGTTCTAGACCAGGTCCTGCAGGTCTTAGACCTGGTCCTGCAAGTTCTAGACCTGGTCCTGCAGGTCTTAGACCTGGTCCTGCAGGTTCTAGACCTGATCCTGCAGGTCTTAGACCTGGTCCTGCAGGTCCTGCAGGTTCTAGACCTGGTCCTGCAGGTCTTAGACCTGGTCCTGCAGGTCCTAGACCTGGTCCTGCAGGTTCTAGACCTGGTCCTGCAGGTCTTAGACCTGGTCCTGCAGGTTCTAGACCTGGTCCTGCAGGTCTTAGACCTGGTCCTGCAGGTTCTAGACCTGGTCCTGCAGGGCTTAGACCTGGTCCTGCAGGTTCTAGACCTGGTCCTGCAGGTTCTAGACCTGGTCCTGCAGGTTCTAGACCTGGTCATGCAGGTTCTAGACCTGGTCCTGCAGGTTCTAGACCTGGTCCTGCAGGTTCTAGACCTGGTCCTGCAGGTTCTAGACCTGGTCCTGCAGGTCTTAGACCTGGTCCTGCAGGTCTTAGACCTGGTCCTGCAGGTCTTAGACCTGGTCCTGCAGGTTCTAGACCTGGTCCTGCAGGTCTTAGACCTGGTCCTGCAGGTCTTAGACCTGGTCCTGCAGGTCTTAGACCTGGTCCTGCAGGTCCTAGACCTGGTCCTGCAGGTTCTAGACCTGGTCCTGCAGGTCTTAGACCTGGTCCTGCAGGTTCTAGACCAGGTCCTGCAGGTTCTAGACCTGGTCCTGCAGGTCTTAGACCTGGTCCTGCAGGTTCTAGACCTGGTCCTGCAGGTCTTAGACCTGGTCCTGCAGGTTCTAGACCTGGTCCTGCAGGTTCTAGACCAGGTCCTGCAGGTTCTAGACCTGGTCCTGCAGGTCTTAGACCTGGTCCTGCAGGTCTTAGACCTGGTCCTGCAGGTTCTAGACCTGGTCCTGCAGGTCTTAGACCTGGTCCTGCAGGTTCTAGACCTGGTCCTGCAGTTCTTAGACCTGGTCCTGCAGGTTCTAGACCTGGTCCTGCAGGGTCTAGACCTGGTCCTGCAGGTTCTAGACCTGGTCCTGCAGGTTCTAGACCTGGTCCTGCAGGTCTTAGACCTGGTCCTGCAGGTTCTAGACCTGATCCTGCAGGTTCTAGACCTGGTCCTGCAGGTCTTAGACCTGGTCCTGCAGGTTCTAGACCTGGTCCTGCAGGTTCTAGACCTGGTCCTGCAGGTCTTAGACCTGGTCCTGCAGGTTCTAGACCTGATCCTGCAGGTTCTAGACCTGGTCCTGCAGGTCGTAGACCTGGTCCTGCAGGTCTTAGACCTGGTCCTGCAGGTCTTAGACCTGGTCCTGCAGGTTCTAGACCTGGTCCTGCAAGTCTTAGACCTGGCCCTGCAGGTTCTAGACCTGGTCCTGCAGGTTCTAGACCTGGTCCTGCAGGTTTTAGACCTGGTCCTGCAGGTCTTAGACCTGGCCCTGCAGGTTCTAGACCTGGTCCTGCAGGTTCTAGACCTGGTCCTGCAGGATCTAGACCTGGTCCTGCAGGTCCTGCAGGTTCTAGACCAGGTCCTGCAGGTCTTAGACCTGGTCCTGCAAGTTCTAGACCTGGTCCTGCAGGTCTTAGACCTGGTCCTGCAGGTTCTAGACCTGATCCTGCAGGTCTTAGACCTGGTCCTGCAGGTCCTGCAGGTTCTAGACCTGGTCCTGCAGGTCTTAGACCTGGTCCTGCAGGTCCTAGACCTGGTCCTGCAGGTTCTAGACCTGGTCCTGCAGGTCTTAGACCTGGTCCTGCAGGTTCTAGACCTGGTCCTGCAGGTCTTAGACCTGGTCCTGCAGGTTCTAGACCTGGTCCTGCAGGGCTTAGACCTGGTCCTGCAGGTTCTAGACCTGGTCCTGCAGGTTCTAGACCTGGTCCTGCAGGTTCTAGACCTGGTCATGCAGGTTCTAGACCTGGTCCTGCAGGTTCTAGACCTGGTCCTGCAGGTCTTAGACCTGGTCCTGCAGGTCTTAGACCTGGTCCTGCAGGTCTTAGACCTGGTCCTGCAGGTTCTAGACCTGGTCCTGCAGGTCTTAGACCTGGTCCTGCAGGTCTTAGACCTGGTCCTGCAGGTCTTAGACCTGGTCCTGCAGGTCCTAGACCTGGTCCTGCAGGTTCTAGACCTGGTCCTGCAGGTTCTAGACCTGGTCCTGCAGGTCTTAGACCTGGTCCTGCAGGTTCTAGACCAGGTCCTGCAGGTTCTAGACCTGGTCCTGCAGGTCTTAGACCTGGTCCTGCAGGTCTTAGACCTGGTCCTGCAGGTTCTAGACCTGGTCCTGCAGGTCTTAGACCTGGTCCTGCAGGTTCTAGACCTGGTCCTGCAGGTCCTGCAGGTTCTAGACCAGGTCCTGCAGGTTCTAGACCTGGTCCTGCAGGTCTTAGACCTGGTCCTGCAGGTCTTAGACCTGGTCCTGCAGGTTCTAGACCTGGTCCTGCAGGTCCTAGACCTGGTCCTGCAGGTCCTAGACCTGGTCCTGCAGGTCCTGCAGGTTCTAGACCAGGTCCTGCAGGTTCTAGACCTGGTCCTGCAGGTCTTAGACCTGGTCCTGCAGGTCTTAGACCTGGTCCTGCAGGTTCTAGACCTGATCCTGCAGGTCTTAGACCTGGTCCTGCAGGTTCTAGACCTGGTCCTGCAGGTCTTAGACCTGGTCCTGCAGGTTCTAGACCAGGTCCTGCAGGTCTTAGACCTGGTCCTGCAGGTCTTAGACCTGGTCCTGCAGGTTCTAGACCAGGTCCTGCAGGTTCTAGACCTGGTCCTGCAGGTCCTAGACCTGGTCCTGCAGGTTCTAGACCTGGTCCTGCAGGTCTTAGACCTGGTCCTGCAGGTTCTAGACCTGGTCCTGCAGGTCTTAGACCTGGTCCTGCAGGTTCTAGACCTGGTCCTGCAGGGCTTAGACCTGGTCCTGCAGGTTCTAGACCTGGTCCTGCAGGTTCTAGACCTGGTCCTGCAGGTTCTAGACCTGGTCATGCAGGTTCTAGACCTGGTCCTGCAGGTTCTAGACCTGGTCCTGCAGGTCTTAGACCTGGTCCTGCAGGTCTTAGACCTGGTCCTGCAGGTCTTAGACCTGGTCCTGCAGGTTCTAGACCTGGTCCTGCAGGTCTTAGACCTGGTCCTGCAGGTCTTAGACCTGGTCCTGCAGGTCTTAGACCTGGTCCTGCAGGTCCTAGACCTGGTCCTGCAGGTTCTAGACCTGGTCCTGCAGGTTCTAGACCTGGTCCTGCAGGTCTTAGACCTGGTCCTGCAGGTTCTAGACCAGGTCCTGCAGGTTCTAGACCTGGTCCTGCAGGTCTTAGACCTGGTCCTGCAGGTCTTAGACCTGGTCCTGCAGGTTCTAGACCTGGTCCTGCAGGTTCTAGACCTGGTCCTGCAGGTCTTAGACCTGGTCCTGCAGGTTCTAGACCTGGTCCTGCAGGTCCTGCAGGTTCTAGACCAGGTCCTGCAGGTTCTAGACCTGGTCCTGCAGGTCTTAGACCTGGTCCTGCAGGTCTTAGACCTGGTCCTGCAGGTTCTAGACCTGGTCCTGCAGGTCCTAGACCTGGTCCTGCAGGTCCTGCAGGTTCTAGACCTGGTCCTGCAGGTTCTAGACCTGGTCCTGCAGGTCTTAGACCTGGTCCTGCAGGTCTTAGACCTGGTCCTGCAGGTTCTAGACCTGATCCTGCAGGTCTTAGACCTGGTCCTGCAGGTTCTAGACCTGGTCCTGCAGGTTCTAGACCTGATCCTGCAGGTCTTAGACCTGGTCCTGCAGGTCTTAGACCTGGTCCTGCAGGTTCTAGACCTGGTCCTGCAGGTCTTAGACCTGGTCCTGCAGGTCTTAGACCTGGTCCTGCAGGTCTTAGACCTGGTCCTGCAGGTTCTAGATCTGGTCCTGCAGGTCTTAGACCCGGTCCTGCAGGTCCTAGACCTGGTCCTGCAGGTCTTAGACCTGGTCCTGCAGGTCTAAGACCGCAGTTTTGTGTCATTTCTGGATTTAAAACACACACACACACACGGCGCGCTGTGTGGAAAGGCGCCGTCAACACACACGGAGCGCCGCCTGAACACACACACATACAAGTGTCTATTCAAAAATAGAGCGGGAACAAAACTTAGTTTGATTTTACTTTAAGTCATAACTTAGTCACCTTAGTTAGGTGTATCCCGGGGGCCAGAGCGGGCGACATAGAAGCAAATTTGAAGCTACTGGCAAAGGGTAATCGTAAATATGGTAAAGTTATCATCAATGTCGGAGCTAATGACTCCCGTCTTCGCCAGTCGGAAGTAACCAGAATGAATATTGTCTCGGTGTGTAACTACGCCAAAACCATGTCGGACTCCGTAGGTTTTTCTGGCCCCCTCCCCAATCTGACCAGCGATGACATGTTTAGTCGCATGCTCTCGCTCCGCCGCTGGTTGTCTCAGTGGTGTTCAGAAAACGACGTGGACTTTATTGACAACTGGGAGACATTCTGGGGAAAGCCCGGTCTGATTAGAAGGGACGGCATTCATCCCACCCGGGATGGTGCAGCTCTTATGTCTAGAAATCTGGCCAATGTTATTAGACACTCCCCCTGACAATGCAGGGTCCAGGCCAGGATGCAGAGCTGTAGTTTAACAGGGCTGGAGGCGAGGCTTAGTCAGTTAGAGGTCCGGTTTGGCCAACTAGACCATAGTCCGATAGAATCCTCTGCGGACCGGCCCGTAGCAGCTGAGCGTAACCGCTCCCCTGCAGCTCCCCGGCAGCCGGCCAGGCAGGGCAGCTGGGTGACGGTTCGGAGGAAGGGTAGTCTTAAAGGGCTCACAGAACACCACCACCCGCTTCATGTGTTTAACCGTTTTTCCCCACTCAGCGACACATCTGTTGCTTCTCAAGGACCAACGCCTGCCAACAAAACTGTAGGATTGCATTATGTAATTAGCGACTCTAAAACTGTAGGATTACATGATATTGGCGACTCTGGCCAGGTGCCTAGCAAAATAGAAGTGGTTGCAGTTCCCCGCCCTCCAAAAGTTCACCAGGTGCAGCGTTATAGAGGCGTTAACCAAGATAACCTTGTAAAAATTAAAACCAATGTACATTTGGTACCAATTACAGACCGAAAAATTAGATGCGGACTACTAAATATACGATCATTAAGCTCTAAGTCTCTGTTAGTAAATGATATAATTACAGAGAGCAGGAGTGATATTTTCTGCTTAACAGAAACATGGTTACAGGAGGAAGAGTATGTTAGTTTGAATGAATCAACTCCGCCCGGCTACTTTAATCATCACATTCCTAGAAGCACGGGCCGAGGCGGAGGAGTCGCAGCAATTTATAACTCCGGTCTCCAAACAAAAATTGAACCTAAGTGCAACTATAATACATTTGAAAGCCTCATGCTTGGTCTGAAATTTCCGAGCCGGAAATCAGAGAAGCCAGTTGTGTTAGTGGTAGTGTACCGGCCCCCTGCTGGTGCGTATCTGGAGTTTTTGTCTGAATTTTCAGATTTCCTTTCTGGATTATTGATCAGCACAGATAAATTCATCATAGTGGGTGATTTTAACATTCATATGGATGTTGAAAGCGATAATCTTAAATTAGCCTTCGATTCTCTTCTAGAATCAATGGGTATCTCACAAAAAGTGGATAAACCGACGCACTGTTTTAATCATACTCTCGATCTCGTTCTCACCTACGGTGTTGAAACTGATGGTCTGTTGGTGTCATCTGTAAACTCCCTTTTATCCGACCATTACTTAATAACGTTTGAATTTAATTTTGTTGATGTTGAAGTGCAAAATAGGAGGTATTATTTTAGCAGATGTTTGTCTGATGAAGTTATTGTTAAATTTAGGGAGGCCATTGCTTATCTTACGACAGTGCGAAATAGTGATGTAGTCGAGGCCAGTGACCTGGGTTCTACCTCTGCAGATGTTGATTTCCTTGCTAGTAACACTGCTGATTTGTTGCATTCAGCTTTAGATGAAGTTGCTCCTTTGAAAAGGAGGGTTTCTAGCCACAGGAGCTTAACTCCCTGGTATAATTCAGATATCCGCATGTTGAAACAAAACGTGCGTAAAATGGAAAGGAAGTGGTACTCTTGTAGGTCTGTAGACTCTCATCGTGAATGGAAAGATATTCTAATAGTATATAAAAAAGCCATTCGCAAAGCCAGAACAGCTTATTATTCAACGTTGATAGAGGATAACAAAAGTAACCCACGTTTTCTGTTCAGCACTGTAGCCAGGCTGACAAAGAGTCACAACTCTGTTGAGCCGTGCATTCCTGCAGCTCTCAGTAGTGAGGACTTTATGGGCTTCTTCAACAGTAAAATCGCGAGAATTAGAGAAGAAATCAACCAGCCGGTTGTAGGTGTTTCTTCAGCTTTAGCGACTTCCCTAGGCTCTGACTTGTCTCTAGACTGTTTTGATCCTATAGACCTCCCTGAGCTGACCTCACTCGTCAATAGAGCTAAGTCAACCACATGTATGTTAGACCCCATCCCGACTCGACTATTCAAACATATTTTTTCTCTTATTGGTACGACAATACTGGACCAAATTAACTTATCCCTAAGTTTAGGATATGTACCACAGGTTTTCAAAGTCGCAGTAATTAAACCTTTACTTAAAAAACCTTCTCTTGACCCAGACACCTTAGCTAATTATAGACCAATTTCCAACCTTCCATTTGTGTCTAAAATTCTGGAAAAAGGCAGTTTCAAGCCAGTTATGTGACTATTTGTATAGAAATGATCTGTTTGAAGTCTTTCAGTCAGGGTTCAGAATGCATCATAGCACAGAGACAGCACTTGTTCGAGTCACAAATGACCTCCTTATGGCCTCAGATAAGGGATTAGTGTCCATACTGGTTCTACTGGACCTCAGTGCTGCTTTTGACACTATAGATCATGGCATTTTACTGCACAGGTTAGAGCATGTTGTTGGGATTAAAGGGACAGCTCTATGTTGGTTTAAATCATACCTATCTGACAGGTTCCAGTTTGTTCATGTACATGAGGTTTCTTCAGAACAGTCAAGGGTCTGTTATGGTGTTCCGCAGGGTTCAGTGCTAGGGCCAATCTTGTTCAGTTTATACATGCAGCCGTTGGGAAGTATAATCCAGAATCACGGCATACACTTTCATTGTTATGCTGATGATACGCAGCTCTATTTGTCTATGAAGCCGGATGAAACAGAACCGTTAGTTAAACTTCAGGCATGTCTTAGGGACATCAAGGACTGGATGTCCAGACATTTCCTGCTTCTAAATTCAGATAAAACAGAGGTTATCATTCTTGGTCCAGAGCATCTTAGGAAGGGATTAGATGGTGTTGCGATGGCTTCCAGTGCAACTGTGAGAAATCTTGGTGTTATTTTCGATCAGGATTTGTCGTTTAAACCATATGTCAATCAGGTTTGTAAAATAGCCTTTTTCCATCTCCGTAATATTGCAAAGATTAGGAAAATCCTCTCGCAGAGTGATGCAGAAAAACTAGTTCATGCGTTTGTATCTTCTAGACTGGATTACTGTAATGTGTTATTAGCAGGATGTCCAAGTAATTTGCTGAATAGGCTCCAGCTGATCCAGAATGCAGCAGCACGAGTACTGACAGGAATTAGCAGGAGAGACCACGTCTCTCCAGTGTTAGCGTCGCTCCATTGGTTACCCGTAAAATTCAGAATCCAATTTAAAATTGTATTACTTGCGTATAAAGCCCAAAACGGCTTAGCTCCGCATTATTTGCAAGACCTGATAGTGCCTTATGTTCCTGTCAGAGCTCTCCGTTCTCAGAGTGCAGGTTTACTTGTAGTTCCTAGAGTATCCAAATGTAGATTTGGAGGGCGGGCGTTCTGCTATCAGGCGCCACTACTATGGAACCAACTTCCAATCTGGGTTAAGGGGGCTGACACCACCTCCACCTTTAAAACTAAACTTAAAACATTTCTGTTTAGTAAAGCCTATAGTTAGTGTTTAGTAAACCTCTAGCTGGTGTTGGTAAATCTCTAGGTAGTGTAAACTTTAGTGTGTCAGAGTCGCTCCTGTGGTTTCTTGTGCTGGCCCCCCCTTCTCCTCCCTTTTCTCTCTTTTGTCCATGTTGCAGCATCCTTTGCCGGACACCGGAACCTGCAGGTGGTTGTGGGTGGCTTGTAGCTTGCATTACGGAGCACAAGTCTTTCCCCGACCCTGCACCCCAACCTGGGACTTGCTGATTGGGCCGGAGCTTCGGGAGCTGCGTGCTGGCCTGCGGTCCCCACCCCTGGTCATCCCGTTGCTGGACCCCCCTTCTCCTCCTTTTTCTCTCTTTGGTCCTGCAGGTGGCCGTGGGTGGCTTGTAGCTTGCATTACGGAGCACAAGTCTTTTCCTGACCCTGCACCCCAACCTGGGAGTTGCTGATTGGGCCGGACCTTCGGGAGCTGTGTGCTGGCCTGCGGTCCCCACCCCCGGTCATCCCGTTGCTGCTTCCACCTGCCTGCTGTGCTGTTGCCGTCCCTGACCCACCAGTCTGGCCCTCGGCAGGAGGGTCCCCCCTGATGAGCCTGGTCCTGCTCAAGGTTTCTTCCCTCCTAAAGGGGAGTTTTTCCTTGCCACTGTTTGGCTTAAGGTTTTTCTCCCACTAGGGGAGTTTTTACCTGCCATTGTTTATGTAATAACTTCTCGGGGGTCATGTTCTGGGTATGGGTCTCTGTAAAGCGTCTAGAGACAACTCTGTTGTATTAGACGCTATATAAATAAAATTGAATTGAATTAAAATTGAAAATTGAATAACATTAATCAGTTGTCAGACCTCAGCGTGTCAGGTTTCATCCGAGCCTGATCAGCTGCGATCGGGAGAAGTGATCAATGAGACCGGGAGAACTGATCAGCTGTGACGGGTACGAGCCCGCAGCTCTGGCCGCGCTGCAGCCGATCCGATGCTTTTGCGAAAGCCCGACCAACAGTCCAGTCCAGTCCAGCAGACACGTCAGCCCTGCATCTACATGTACAATCCTTCAGCAGTAACGACGGCCAACGATGGAAGCTGTAGGTTCAGTTCGGTTCATACAGAGGACCTGAAGAACCAGCATCTCTTTCTCCTGGTAATTGTTGTAACTGCACCGGTGTTATGCCGAGTTTTGCATCCCTGCTAGAATTGCGTCACCGCGCGGCAACTCAACCCCTTAACACTCAGTAATGACACTTTAAAATCAAAGTTTGATAGAAATCACATGGTAATTCGGGGCAGGGATGCAAAACTGTGCATAGTACCGGTGTTACCCGGCAACCCCGGCTGGCTTACTAAGTTAGGTTATACTAGCTGCATGACTGAGCCTTGACAGTGAAATAAAGTTTTCACAAGAAGTTTTCTACACTTACGTGTTCTTGTTCCATGCGTGAGAGGAACTCTTCTGGTACACCGCGATTTCGTAGAAAGCTCAACAGTGGAGTAACTTTATCCATGTTTTGGGTCGTGGTGATGCCAGTTCACAACTGGAACACATGAGACTCAGCCCGGCCCAACTCCAGCCACAACAAACTATCACGTGATTAATAGTACATAAACGTGAAACGTTTATTGTTCTAACAATAAACGTTTCATGTTATAACGTATATATATATTCAAAGTTCATTCCATATATTCAAGGTTCGTTCATTCCATATATTCAAGGTTTGTTCATGTTGTGGAGCAGAAGCTTCTTCTTAATAACCAGAACGTGTGGCTTTAAAATCGGACATTTATTCTCCTCAAAACAAGTTGCAGCTTACGAAAAAAAACGGGAGAAAACCGATCTTTATCCGACATGTTCAGCAGTCAGTTAGAGTCTAAAGCTAACGGTTAACACACGTTAGACCATTTCCTGTAGACTTCAAAATAAAAGCATTTCCATTTGAAACCGGAAATAGGGTATTTTCAGTACAATCCATTTAACGTTTATGTTCATGTTCACTTTACTGTAAATAGCTGTAAATAAACTAAATACTAAATGTAAATGTCAACATTTAACAGCTTTAAGTAAACAGGAATTATCTGTTTAAATCCCTAATAATAAAACAATTCACAACAGTTCATTCCATTTATTTGTATTTTTTTATTTATTTTATTTTAATGTTTATTTAACAGGGACGATACATACAACATCGTCACAAAGAATGAAAAATGTAATGCATACAAGACGTCTAGCTTCAGCTAATTTGCAGTCTTTGTCCCTGGTCAGGCAAAAGAAGGATAAAAGATACTGAATACAAAATACAATAATACAAATACAGTGAATAATGCAGTGAACAGATATCATAAACAAATAAACACAGCTCCAAAATTTGGATTAAAAATTGCACAAGTTAAATACATTAAACATTAGTAAAATACTGTGCTGACAGTGACTTGAGAGAAGTTAATGTTCGCATTTCAGCTGCTGCTTAAGCCAATGTTTAGCTTTGGCACTAAACATCCTTAATTCTGTTTGGGATTTTATTTCTGGTGGTAAAGAATTCCATAGGTGTGTACCCAGCACTGAAAGGGATGACTGACCAAATGTTGTCCTGCATCTTCTAATTTTACAATTTTGGTTGCTCATGCTCCTTGTCATTGTTCCACAGTTGTCTGCTTTGATAAAGATCTGTGACATTGCTTGTGGGGCCAGTCCGCTGACACACTTAAAAACAACTTTCAAAAAAGAGGATTTTGTAAAGTTGGAAAAAGATAACAAATTATATTTCTCAATGATTTTACAGTGATGCCACTTTTGTGGCTTCTGATCTCAAATTTTTAAAGCTCGTTTGTGGAGTGAGAATAGAGGTCTTGTTGCTGTGTCAGTGGCCTGGCCCCAGGCAGTGATGCAGTAGGACATATGTGAAAGGACCATAGCATGCAGGTATAAATGAGCTGCCCTGAAGGAAAGACAGGACCTGATGAGTCTGAAACAATTTAGACTAGTTTTTACAGCTTCTTTATATGTGCTTCAAATTTAAGTTGAGGATCTAAAGTTACACCTAAATATTTAAACTCATTTACCACTTCAATGTCTTTGCTATCAATAGCGATGTGAAATTTCTCTAGGGCTTTCTTTCTTATTGAGAAACACATTGATAAAGTTTTTTTATGATTAAGTGTTAAGTGATTCCTTTGTAGCCATTCTGAAACAGTAACCATCTGTCTGTTTAAGATATCTGAAGCTTATTCAAGGTTCGTTCATTCCATATATTCAAGGTTAGTTCATTCCATATATTCAAGGTTAGTTCATTCCATATATTCAAGGTTCATTCAATATATTCAAGGTTCGTTCATTCCATATATTCAAGGTTCATTCAATATATTCAAGGTTCGTTCATTCCATATATTCAAGGTTTGTTCATTCCATATATTCAAGGTTTGTTCATTCCATATATTCAAGGTTCATTCAATATATTCAAGGTTCGTTCATTCCATATATTCAAGGTTTGTTCATTCCATATATTCAAGGTTTGTTCATTCCATATATTCAAGGTTCATTCAATATATTCAAGGTTCGTTCATTCCATATATTCAAGGTTCGTTCATTCCATATATTCAAGGTTTGTTCATTCCATATATTCAAGGTTCATTCAATATATTCAAGGTTTGTTCATTCCATATATTCAAGGTTCATTCAATATATTCAAGGTTCGTTCATTCCATATATTCAAGGTTTATTCAATATATTCAAGGTTAGTTCATTCCATATATTCAAGGTTCATTCCATATATTCAAGGTTAGTTCATTCCATATATTCAAGGTTAGTTCATTCCATATATTCAAGGTTAGTTCATTCCATATATTCAAGGTTCGTTCATTCCATATATTCAAGGTTCGTTCATTCCATATATTCAAGGTTCATTCAATATATTCAAGGTTCATTCAATATATTCAAGGTTCATTCAATATATTCAAGGTTCATTCAATATATTAAAATATTAATTTCCTGAACGGCATGCCATAATATATATATATATATATATATATATATATATATATATATATATATATATATATATATATATATATATATATATATATATATATATATATATATATATATATATATATATTTATTTATTTTTTCATTTGTACTATTTGTGTTTTATTTCTTCCCTCTCTAACATCCTGCTTCAGATCTGCTGGTCGGTTTTCTGCCACAAGGTTTGTATTACAGCTCTAATTACCTTATCTCTCTGCTGCCATCTACTGGTCGAGGTTTGTATGTCACCTTTTACCTTGAAAATAAAAAAATAAGAAAAACAATCATAAATCTCTCTCTCTCATATATATATATATATATATATATATATATATATATATATATATATATATATATATATATATATATATATATATATATATATATATATATATATATATATATATATATATATATATATATATATATAGTTACCTGGTGTAGCAAGTGAGGAGGGACACAATAACACAGTAAAGGTAGACTAGACCTCACTTTCAGAGGCAGATCTTTTAGCTTTTTATACTCTTACAGAGACTTATTTAAGCAAAGTATATATTTGCAAAAATGCTTTTTTATGTAGGGATCCAAACTGTAAGGAGGAGGTGCACAGGCAAGCTCTCTGCCTTTTGTATAATAAAATAATAGGTGCACTGCATGAAAGCAGTAAACCATACCACAGGCATAAAAACCGTAAAACCTACAACAATAAACCTGGTTGGAATGAGGTTGTAGCTGAGCATCATGCAAAAGCCCAGGAAGCCTTTAAGGCCTGGGACAGGGCTGGCAGACCTAGACAAGGGCAGGTGCATGAGAATAAGAAGCTCACCAATGCCAGGTTTAAATATGCTGTCCGATTTATACAGAAAAATGAACAAAATATGAGGGCTGACTCCATGGCAAAGAAGCTGTTGAGTAAGAATGTTGTTGACTTTTGGAAAGAAGTGAGAGTTCTCAACAACAGTAAAGCATCCTTACCATGTACTGTAGATGGAACATCAGGTGCACACAATATAGCTGAGTTGTGGCGGCAGCACTATAGTACTTTGTTTAACTGTATTAACAGTGAATCTTATAAGGGGTCTGGGAGCTTCATAGGGAACTAACAGATCAACCATGTATTTTGGTCCAAGACCATTCAGTGCTTTGTAGACCAGCAGTAAGATTTTAAACTCTATCCTTTGACTAACTGGAAGCCGGTGTAGTGATTTCATGACCGGTGTAATATGGTCCAGTTTCCTGGTGTTTGTAAGGACTCTGGCGGCAGTGTTCTGGATCAGCTGCATTTGCCTGATAGATTTCTTGTTAAGGCCTGTAAAGATGCCATTGCAATAATCCAACCTACTGAAAATGAATGCATGAATAAGTTTTTCCATGTCTTGTTTAGACAGAATCCCCTTAATTCTAGCAATGTTTTTTAGGTGGTAATAGGCAGATTTGGTGATAAACTTTAGATGGCTGTTGAAGTTCAGGTCTGAGTCAATAATTACACCAAGATTTCTGGCTTGATTCGTAGCTGTCAATGACATTGAGCCAAGGTGAGCGCTGATCTTTTCCCTTTAATTTTTAGGGCCAAAAATGATCACCTCTGTCTTTTCTGCATTTAGCTGGAGAAAATTCTGGCACATCCACTCATTGATTTGGTGAATACAGTTACTCAATGAGAGTAGGGAACTGTAGTCATGTGGTGACATTGAAATATAAAGCTGTGTGTCATCCGCATAAGTATGGTAGGAAATGTTGTGATGTTCCATAATCTGAGCTAGGGGTAGCATATAGATGTTAAATAGAAGCGGTCCGAGAATGGACCCTTGAGGAACCCCACATGTGATCTTGGTTCTCTTAGACTCATGGTTTCCTAATGACACAAAGAAGGCCCTATCTTGTAAGTAAGATTTAAACCATTGAAGCACAGTGCCGGTAAGTCCCACCCACTTTTCCAGTCTGCTG